>NC_041404.2:66466840-66766840 GCF_900747795.2 Erpetoichthys calabaricus | reverse complement strand
TCTATCTATCTATCTATCTATCTATCTATCTATCTATCTATCATTATTCTTTGCAGCAGGAGATATTGCAATTACATATAACATACAAAAGATGTATGAAAAATCCTTGAAAAAATAATGTACATAGTGCTGAATTTGATTCCCAATTTTATAAAATGCTCTATACACCAAATAACAAATAATGTGAAGCCATGTTTGTCTCAATATTCACAAAATCATTGAGAATTATATTGTTAGCAAATTTGGTGTGATTTAGCTGACCACTTGGACATAAGAACATATTCATGCCTGATTGGTCAAAAAGTTAATCTGTAAATAAAAGTTGTACATATAAACAAGAAAAACGTTGTAATGAAGTAAGAGATAGATGAAACATAATACAGCAGTTTAGGGTTATGGTTAGTGTTAGTGTTAAAATTAGGGTTAGGATTAGTTAAAAGTGGTTGACTGGGATGCAGCACACTGAAGCACACTTAGACACATGTACAAACACACAGAGAATGGTAGATTTAAAACTGACATTTAACACATAACAGGATTTCTAGAAAAACACACAGACACAGGGAAAAAATCCAAACACCACAAAGACAAGTAGATTGTGAAGGATTTCAATGATTCAGAATCCATAAGGCAGCATACTGTATGTACCCAAAGTTCCCCAAGACAAAGGAAGACCAATAGACAAATTAGTTAGGAAAAGGGTATAAAACTATATTAAAATGTTTGAATTTTCTCCCGATCATTGTTGGCCCAGTACTCAATGAATGGAAGTTGCATCACATTGTCCACACACTACCTAGAAATCAATGTCCATTAAAATTTACGGTGCACCAAAGGATGAGACTGATGCAAAAAGCCACTGAGAGGCCAGTATTAACTTTTAAGAACTTGCAGAGTTAAGTGCCTGAAAATGAACTAAATATGCATCACTGAATGATGCCAGGTGGCAAGAAAGAAAGTTAATCAAAAAGAACTATCTTAAGGCCCATCTGGAGTCTTCCAGAAACCATGGAAAAGGTCTTTTGAGACCATAACTGTGCTTTTAGCCAAATGTCAGTACTATGTGTGATACAAACTTAGCATTGCCCACATCCCAAAAAAACACTTTCTCCATAGTAAAGTATGATGGAATATAATTAGACTATGGATGTGCTTCACATCTGCAGAGATTAGGCAACTTGTAAGAATACTAATAAAACATACTGTAGATGGAACATAGCGCAAGAAAATACTGTAAGGGAATATGTTCCTTAATGAGTATGCAATACAAACAGATTGAAACAATCTGACTGAAACAAGACATCTTAGTACTAATTATAATTCTCCACCATTTGAAATCTTTAGAAGAGTAAGAATACTAGTAGATAGATAGATAGATAGATAGATAGATAGATAGATAGATAGATAGATAGATAGATAGATAGATAGATAGATAGATAGATAGATAGATAGATACTTTATTAATCCCAATGGGAAATTCACAAATTTATTTTTATTTTTATTTATTTTTTATTTTTATTTTATTTATGTATTTGCCTTGCAGAGATGAGAAGCATCCTTAAGAGTTGGATGCATGCATAGTCACTTAACTTCACTTGGAGTCACATGATTAATATTGTAATATAACATTCTCAAACCCGCTTAATACAATTCAGGATAATGGAGCAGTCAGAAACTTGAAAAAGGCAGGAACCTTATAAATCACAGGGCCTGCTCATTTGAATACCCACCCAGAACCAATTTTGAATCACCAGTTAGCCTTTGAGATTCAAGGGGAAAACCAGAGGAAAAACTCATGTAGACAAAGTGAGAACATGCAAACCCCACACAGACAGTGGCTAGCATTGGATCTGACTCTTGGATGCTGGGGCATCTTGCAAATGCATGAACACATTAAAACAAAACCAAAGACAATATGAAGATAATATGATCTTTCAAAAAGATACCACTCTGTGCAGATCTCTGAAGTAAATAGTTTATTTGCAATAAAAAGTAACTATTGCATACATGTGAAGCTGCAAATGTACCCTGTGTGTTCACTGAGCACTCTTGAGAAAAATCATATGAACGTTTGCATTACAACAGTTAATAATACTCTTAAGCAGAACATGTACTTTGTTTATGCCAATTTGTTCTAGGTGTGCCATATGTTGACTTTAGTAAAAACTTTAAGTAACTGATTTTGTGGTCATTTAATTCTTGTTAACCCTTTAATGTGAAATCTTATTGTAGCTATTATTTTTTCAAAATACTACAGTCTCATTATACTACTGTGCAATCTCAAAGTTTTATAGGGTCTTGCATGTAAAAGCTTATGTAGGGCATTGAATCAGTGTTTATTCTTCCTGCTTACAAGTCTGCTACAGGTGTAGCTGAATTTTCAATGTACTGTAAATGTGAGCACTAGACATGATAAGCACCATGTTGGTTTAATTCTTTTCCTGAATAATGAATTGTGCCTGAACTAGTCTGACCAGTAAGTTCGAAGCAATAGCTGGGAGTGGAGATGGTGGGAGGAGCACAGCAGCATTCTTCCTCACCAACAGTGACTGTTTTAGATCCCAGTGGATATGAGTTTACAGTTGAGAAAAGTAACCCTATATTTAGACCAGGCTGAAAAACCCAATGCTATTTCCTGACACTATCCAGATTGTGTAAGCCACAGAAAACTAAGAGAGAGGCAAAGTTGTGCACAGCCCAATTTTAAGAATCTAGTTTTAAAAATAATTTTCTGTATACTGTAATTTGCTCTACAAATCCATGTCATTTATTATACACCATAACCAGTTAACTCACTGCAAGTTATCCTAAGGATCTGCTCTTCACACAGACTAACGTGAATTTCAGGGAAATACTGTTCTTTAATATAGAAACACAAACCAATTAAAAAAAGAATTAAATCAATTAAATAGCCATTCTTTGTTTTATGTGGTGTATGTAGCATATTACCCAGAACACTCTTATAAAACAATTGTAAATAAATTCACATTATAGCACAACATGACACAATGGGAAAATAAAAAACAAAAAAGCCAATTATATCTGAATTACTGTGCATCAGTCAGTCTTGTCATATTTACATGGTGCCACCATAAGAAATTAGAACATTTTATATGACCTGTAGGTCCTGGAATTGTTCAAGTAGCCCAAAATAAGAATGGTAAACCTAAAAGACTTTGTAGAAAAAAGAATGGTGGATGAACGATTAGCACTGCTGATTCACAGGTTCAGTGACCACTGTTTGTTATTTGTACTAAAAGCTGTCTCTGTGAAGTTGGTGCTGACATCTGTCTTAAGATAATTCCTATCTTGCATCAAAAGCTGCTGCCATTGGCTGTGGGTGCTGGTAAAATCAGTAATGTGAAAAGCAGGTTCAAGAAATAAATGGAAACTATATTACACATACTAATTTATGAAGAGGATCTGAATTTGAAAATTTAAAAGTGTCTCTTGTCATTATTGTCAATTACTTCTTTTTCAGAAATGGTTTGTGTCATCTTTGTACACACATACATATTGAAAGTGCCCTGCTGCATGCACATTAGTAGAAATAATCATCCTCTATCTATCTATCTATCTATCTATCTATCTATCTATCTATCTATCTATCTATCTATCTATCTATCTATCTATCTATCTATCTATCTATCTATCTATCATCCATTTTGTAGATCCCTTATTCGTTTCAGGGACCAATATTAAAATAAAATTTGTAAATCTAGAAAGGTGATATGTCTTAACATAGTTTTAACTTTGTTTCAGGAAAGTGCTGGCTTGTTTCCTAATTAAAAAACAACCATGGAAGTAGAAGATAGGTTAATTAGAAACTTTAAATTGTTCTTGTAGGTTTTACATGAATTCGCCCTTTAATGAACGGCTACCCTGTTAAGGGGTGGCTCCTGCCTTGTCTCCATTTCTTTTACTTGGCACAAGCTTTGGCACACAGAATTCAATAAATGGGTTATACAATGGATGGATAGATGGAACCTTTTGGAGATTCTAGAATAATACATCTATATTATAGACTCTGTGCAACCTGTTATACAAAGAATATACTGAGCAATAAAAAGTCTGATTTGAATTTCCATATTGCATTGTTATGGTCTTATCTTCTATCTTTTTTATAATTGTTTGCAAACAGCACTACCTTTTTATGGTGAAAGTACTAGGAGTGTTCTTACCTATTCTGAGTCACAAAAGGCTGTTAAAGGAAAATGTTGTCTCACAGGGGTTAAGTAGACAGGTTCTTACCTGTCTTGTAAATGAGTAATTTGATACCATTGCCATCAGTGCTTGTGGAATTTAAAAGGTGGGGATCAGACATTCCCCCTTTTCAAGTTAACACCCAGACAGCCATTTTTGAGCATTTGTAAGCATTTTACATGTCACCCTTATTTAAAAGCAAAATTATCTTTTTGTATACTTTTATTTCTTTTTTCCTTAGTGGGCATATACTGCATTTTATTGATGAGCACACTAGTATATTGTATATTTTTTTTGTTAATGACAAGAAAGCTGTGGTATAAAAGGAATTACTGAAAATATAAATTAACATCATTTATGTTGTATAGCTTTGTATTTTACACTATATAGCTAAATGTCAACTCTTCACATAAACGCTTACACTAATAAATATATATATATATATATATATATATATATATATATATATATATATATATATATACAATATAAATATTTAGTGTTTAAAGTCAGCTGGTACTCACCAGTAAGCAGTCCTGGCATTACTACTTTTTAGTGGTTTCAGCATGGTCACTTTTTCGTTTGGTATTCTCTATCCACACTTTTCACACTTCTCCCAACTTCTCTCACCTGTACTTGTTAACTAGCAGAGATCTCCTTAGAATTGCAGCAAGGGGAACAGACTAAAAAGTGGGGCATTGATTTATACTACAGTATATACACTAAGCAATCAATTCCATTATGTATAAGTACCCCAGACATCTTGTTGATTGGATTAAAGTGTTGTAAACATTTTGTAACATTGTTAAATATAAAATGCAAGTAAATATTATATATATTGTGACTGCTAGTTGGATGATCAACCAACCAAAACACCAGTTCTTTAATGACTGACTCAAACCTATCCATATGGCATTACTTTAATAATGCTCTTTGTCACACAAATTTAAGGAAAAGAAAGTGTACAGCAAAGTAAATATTGTCCTTAGTCTCTTGTTTATCAGAGGTGACCTCTTTTAAAATAGCTGTTTCTCATAAACAAGTGTTTTAAACATGTTCAATAGCTTCATCCCTAGTTAGCAGAGTACAGTTCCCACAGAGCCCCTTTCCTTACTGCCCTTTTCTGTTCACCCTTTATAGTATGTTGAGTTCAGGTGACCAAAAGGGATAACAGGAAGTCATACTGAGCTGAGTGGAGTCCTGTCAGCTTGTGGGCTCTTTCTAGTGTGTGTCCGTCTTGAGATGCTTCTGGTCCCCTCCTGAAAAAAGAAAAATACACTTTGAGGTATCTGGAGTCCTTCATCTTTTCCCCCTGGCTTTTCCCCAAGTTACCCAAAACACATCCATGACAAGAAGAATTGGCAATCTGAGAATACATACAAAAATTAAGATTGCCTGGCAAGTTAAACTTTTCCTCATGGATGGCATCTTTGACGGTTTCAAACAGATAGAAATACATTTTGTTTTTACTAATTTTACTCATTACTTCACTACCTCGATAAATTAATAGTGTTGAGCAAATCCTCTGTAGTTTGCTTCGCTGTGAGTTTGGCAAAAATCAGAGA
Source organism: Erpetoichthys calabaricus (assembly GCF_900747795.2). NCBI lineage: Eukaryota > Metazoa > Chordata > Cladistia > Polypteriformes > Polypteridae > Erpetoichthys > Erpetoichthys calabaricus. The sequence goes on along the minus strand of NC_041404.2, from coordinate 66,761,072 downwards.
AATGTTTGGGAACTTCACAAAACTACAGTAAACACATTGATGTCAGTGGGGAAGGAGGAACTGAACTAGTTTTGAATGGCTTATAATAGTGCATTGGTGTTTTCAATATCCAAATGGCTAGGAAGTGTCTGCCAACTATACTACAACAAGTAAGCCCACGATTCTCTAGAGAATCGTAAATCCAAGAATGGCAATCAGTTTCTGTTCTGTCTGATATTTGGATGGATGACATATCATGGAGGGTGGGTGCGTCTGGGAAAATGTCATTTAATTAAATAAGCATATCTGTACTAAAGTGGTTTCATTTTGTGGAGACGTGATTCCATTGCCTTTGCTGACACCGACTGCTAGCAGAGTGGAGCACAGTAAGTTTAGTTTACAGGTTGAGGTGTTCGTGTGCCAGCCACTGAGTCTGGGAAGTCGCTGCGTTTGACTCTGGGGCGTGCGCCATGGCGCAGTACGTATGTGCCTCGGTGGGAAGCCGCTGCGTGATGAAATATCATGGAGAGTGGGTGCGTCCTGGGACAGTTCCTTTCAACCCGCTTCTGTTATTGTTTTTCTTCATGCAGTCTCGTTTTTGTTTTTTTATGGCTGTGTCGTCGTATATGCGGTGGTGTGGGCGGTCGCGTCCGGGCGGCTGTACAACCTGGCGTGCACGCTTTACTTCAGGTTTAGTTCACAGGTCGTAGGCATGGTAAAGTTTCCATTTAATTCAATAACCCTATTTGAACTAAAGCGGTTTCTTTGTGTGTGCGCCTTCGTTAATTGTTTTTATCCATACGGGCTCGTGTTTGTATTACTAATCGTTGAGCTCCCTCCATTTGTATACGTGCCTCCTTTGCCTGTGCTGTGTCAAAAGCGTGTTGTGGGCACGCTCATTCATTGTGTTTATCCATACGGGCTCGTTTTATATTTCTGTTAGTTGAGCTCTTTCATTGTGGAGCCGTGATGTCTTTGCTTCTGGTGTGTTACAAGTGGTGTTGTTTGGGCGCCACCTACTGACTCTGGGAAGCCGCTGCGTTTGACTGCGCCGCAGTGCGCATGCGCTTTGGTGCGTCCACCGCGTCCGCCATGCATAAATTAACTGTCGTTTAGTAATATAGATAATAATTGTGGCCAGAAATGTGATCTAAGTGAGCTGTGCGGCAGCAGTTCTCACCACTCCACTAAAATGACTCAAACAACAAAAGACACAGACAGAACAATAACAACAAACAAAATACAACAAATGGCTACAAACTACCAAAAAGTAAAAAAAAAATAATTTCATTGGCCTCACAGAGTTCTAGTGTTGGGGCACACATTAGCCGTGTCAATCAGCATTGTGGGACTGGCTCATTCCATTGTTTGAAATCTTGCTTTTCCAATCTTTTTGGTTGCAAAAGAAATATCTGTCTAAGCTGGCCGCAGGGCATGTTTCAATGAAACTGTTCTTCGAGCAAGGTCACCAGCGAATACAGCATATTTGCTGCAAAAGAAAGTTTATTGAATTTTGCCAGTCAACACTAGAAATCAATAAGATACTACAGATTCAAATTTGCTTCATTCGCCACATGAAGCCAGATTGAAAGCCAATTACACATCTGCTAGGCTAGGAAACTGATTGTTCTATGGCACTGTAGTAGCAAGTTGGAAATTTCTAATTAAACACACAATAAACTGCATGCATCTCCTGTTAAGTTTAATTGAAGTACAGAAAGTTTGAAGAATTTTTTGGGAAGCCTGGATTAAAACACCAACAAGGCCCGGGTGTCTTTGCATCTTAACAGATGATCTTACTTTTGGTAATGCAGTGTACAGCAACCCAATAGTATTAATGCTGTGCGGTATTTTCCACTCTTGTGTTGGGCATGAGGAGACTCTATCACTTCATCAAGTAGAGTGGTAGTGGAGTCCCTGTTGGTCATTTTGGCACACAGTGTCTTCTTAATTTCATTGAGAGGGGGCATTTAGAAAACGTTTAGAAAATAGTAGAAATGTGTCTGAAACATGTAAGCAATACATAAAAATGGCTGATATCTCCAGGTGACCTATAGACAAGAATGGAAGAAGTAAAATCATTTGTTTAGTGCGTCTTGAGAGAACTAGAAGCAATTCCTCCAGAAAATCCTTTATGAAGGGACATAGTTATTAAGTTGGAGAGCATATGTTAGGGTGGGGTGAAGACCAAAAAAGAGGATATTAATGAAGCCAAACATAGTAGTAGCAATGCTACTGTAAATCAAGTACAACACCAAGATGTTTGCTATGACTCACAGATATCCAGTAAAAAAAAATATCTAGAAAAGTAGTGATTCATGTTGAAATCTGATATACTGGTACGTCAGTGAACTGTGTTTAAGCATGTGAGACACTACTGTGGTAAACTCCTTCAGGCAACACTTGAGGGTATTCAAATGTGCTGCATAACATCTCAAGCAGACAGTTACAGTGCTGGGAAGTCTGGCTTACCAAGAAGTCTGTATAGGGTGCTTATTTCCCATCAAGTTTGGCTTTAGTGAGGCTAGTAGCAACAAGGTGGGTTTAAGAAAACAATGGTAAAGGCTTATATTGCCCTAAAAATCTGAGTTCTGTAAATTTTCTTTAAAATCTGGTAATTGATTTCATTAATCAGCTCTGGGACTGAATACACTAGTATGCTATAATTACTGCAGAAAGTTAGACAGATAATGTTATCAAACCCAATTTATTAAAGAGCTACCTGTCAAGTACAGTAGTCAGTAAACCATGTTATATTAAAGGGCATTAAAATACAGACATGCTGGAAAATACATATTTTTGTATTTAAATATATAGTAAATATAATGCCTTTACAGAAAGACATTTAAAATTTGAGGTGTAAGTAGAATTGAATTTAGGAAAGCTATAATTTTAAATAGAAATATAAAAATGATTAACGCAGTGGCAACCTCAGAAAAGTGACCTGTGGTTGTGGGTTTCTTACGGTAAAGTAATCACAAAAGCAAGTGACATGACAGAAAGAAAAATAACAGCAGCAACATCTGATGAACATCAAGTAAATCACAGAAGCCGATTACATGACGAACAACACCTTATTAGGAAGGAGAAGAAGAAGAAGAAGATCAGCTCCGTCTGCCGAGCATCAAGTAAGGGATACAGAATGCAAAACCAGCTAAGACATAAAAATGCATGCTGACAATTGAGATCATCAAATACATGTTGAGAATTCATAATCAAGAGTAACATCTTACATGTATAAACAATTGGCAGAGAGCTTAATGTTGAATATATCTTATTTATTGCTGTGCCTCAAAATTCCTCCCATATTCAAAAGGCTCCTTACTTTACCTTCTAAAAACAATGCCTACATCTATAATATCACTGAAATCACCGCCACCTAAACAGCCCCAGTATGCCCTCGTGGAAGAACTAATCATCCATTAATGAAAGTGGGCAAAAGAGTGAATGTCCAGAGCAAGGATAAAAGTCACAAGCTCTTCTGGAGATGAAAAAGGCAAAAACCCACAGAGAGGACTAAAGTAAGCAGAAAGGATTCAGACCTGGGCCGACTTCATATAATGAGAAATGTGCATAGCTTTCCCATAAATCATTTGAACTGTTATACTGTATCTCATAGCAAATTATTAGCGAAGCAGTAGGAGGCCTGATGGTTTTTGTGAATGTTTTTGTGATGAAGAAGGGAGCACCATATAATTTAAAACTAAATGTGTGAATCAGGCATTGAATTACGGACTGAATTCATTGTTTCACTGCCCGGGAAAGTAACTTACATCATCCATGCTGACTCAGGATCAGAAATGACTCACTCTGTACCAATGTCTTTTGGATGAATCATTCTTAATGCTGTGACTGCAAAGAAAGAATCAAACCATATACAGTGCATTCCGAAAGTATTCACAGCGCATCACTTTTTCCACATTTTGTTACGTTACAGACTTATTCCAAAATGGATTAAATTATTTTTTTTCCTCAGAATTCTACACACAACACCCTATAATGACAACATGAAAAAAGTTTACTTGAGGTTTTTGCAAATTTATTAAAAATAAAAAAATTGAGAAAGCACATGTACATAAGTATTCACAGCCTTTGCCGTGAAGCTCGAAATTGAGCTCAGATGTATCCTGTTTCCCCTGATCATCCTTGAGATGTTTCTGCAGCTTAATTGGAGTCCACCTGTGGTAAATTCAGTTGACTGGACATGATTTGGAAAGGCACGCACCTGTCTATATAAGGTCACACAGTTGACAATTAATGTCAGAGCACAAACCAAGCATGAAGTCAAAGGAATTGTCTGTAGACCTCCGAAACAGGATTGTCTCAAGGCACATATCTGGGGAAGGTTACAGAAAAATTTCTGCTGCTTTGAAGGTCCCAATGAGCACAGTGGCCTCCATCATCCATAAGTGGAAGAAGTTTGAAACCACCAGGGGCCTCATGTATAACGCCGTGCGTAAAACTCACACTATAACATGGCGTAAGCACAAAAGCGGGAATGTGCGTACGCACAGAAAAATCCAGATGCAGGAATCTGTACGTACGCAAACTTTCACGTTCTTCCACTACATAAATCCTGATCAGCGTGAAAAGTAACGTACGTGCACGCGCCTTCTGTCCCGCCCCAACTCCTCCCAGAATTACGCCTCTTTGAATATGCAAATCAATATAAATAGCCTTCTGTGAAAAGACAATGGGAAAAGCACAGGGGGAAATATAAGAATTTCAGCGAATACCAAGTGGAGGCAAAGGAAAAACGTACAATTTGTTGGTTTAAACAGTGGTATAATCAACAAAAGGAAGTTGATCGAGTGACAGAGTGTCGGAGAAACTCGAAGGCTCAAGTTCACAAAGTCGCACAGTGCCCGAAATAAAAAAGAAATCACATATCAAAGTCGCCGTGAAAAGGCGAGTCGTAGCCCACCGTCTGAGTGTCATATGAAAGCTTATTAGGGTACAGACAAAAAAAATAGGCACACAGTGGGGAAAAAAGCACGAAATGTCAACTTTAATCTCGAAATTTCCACGTAGTTTATTTTGCCATTAAAGTAGAACATCATAAACTTCATCTTAAAATCGTTTAATTTACTAGTTTCTCAAATCCCATTGTAACTAAAGTGGCACATTAAATGCTTTGTTCTGTATTTGATCTTCTATGTGCTCTACAGGGTATATGTGTGAATCACTACCTGCTTCTTAAATGGGCTTTCTCTTTCTCCGACAGGACACATAATCCATTACATTCGTGATATTACAGCTCTCTGAATAATTAAAATACTGAGATGTATACGTGATATCTTTTTCATGATGACAGGAATGAAAGCATGTTATTAAACATGGGAACACGGTGGCGCAGTGCTTGTTCATATCTCACGCAAGAGGCTTGCGGCGCCATGCGCGACCTTCAATGAAATAATTTATTACAGAAGTACTGTCTCTTTCAAACGTACTAACCTCCAATTCCTGTCCTTACTTTTCTTTCTCCAAAAACCCAATCGCCACACAATCAGCTATATAGACGTGAAGCCATCTGTAAGCTTAACACGCCGATTCTTCAAAACTTTTAAGGAACATTGAAATATCTTCGTAGTACATGTTTAATTATTATATCCGTCTATCCTTCCAGTGTCGCGTCAGCACCAGCAAGAATACAACGCAATGCAGGAACAATCCCTGAACTAGCTAGCGCTGCGGCACCATGTCCTCACATGTTTAATTATTAACAATACAGATTATTTAAATGAAGTTAAAGTTTTATCTGTATAATATAATCAACATATTGTGCTGCATTTCATCTTAAAAATTATATCGTCATCATATGTAAATACGCGCTTTATAAAGTGGCGCAGGTTGTGCAATATTATATAACTTTAGTGCAAGTTTACAGTGAGGTAATTGTACTTATAAGTAAACAGTTCTACAAGGAGCACTTGATGGACTGATTGAGTGCGTTTTGAGTTCTTGGGATGAAACTTTTTCTAAACCGCGAAGTCCGTACTGCGAAGTCTCTAAAGTGTTTTGCCATGGCTGAGTCAGCGTCTGCTTCATGCTGTATACTGATAATTCTCTTTCCGATCAGCTGCTGCTGTGATTCCCCACTCAGATACAGTGATATACATACTCCGAGTAGTGCAGTGAGAGTAATATGGAAAAAGATGATCTGCTGTGGCAACCCTTAACGGGAGCAGCTGAAAGAAGAAGATGCAGTGAGAGTTACAACGCTAAAGCAGTTATGGTATTTGGAATACTATGGCTATTCCCTGGACCATTATATTGCTGCAGGTTAATTACAATCAGATGCATTACACTAATAAACAATATGCAGTTAGTTTCAGTGTATTTATAAAGCCGCGTCAGGAATGTGGAGCTAAGAAAGAAAGGGTGACTACACAGGAACAGTAGCACTACTTTGACGCTGGGTGCCTCCAGTCTACAAAACTGAGCGGAGAAATTGCGTACGCCAAGGTATGGGTTACCGTGGAAATGTGCGTGGCTTTACGCCAAGTTTAGGTTTTATACATCGCGATTTGAGCGTGGAAACGTTCGTATGCAACATTTCTGTGCATACGCACCGTTTATACATGAGGCCCCAGGACTCTTCCTAGAGCTGGCCGGCCATCTAAACTGAGCGATCGGGGGAGAAGGGCCTTAGTCAAGGAGGTGACCAAGAACCCAATGGTCACTCTGTCAGAGCTCCAGAGGTCCTCTGTGGAGAGAGGAGAACCTTCCAGAAGGACAACCATCTCTGCAGCAATCCACCAATCAGGCCTGTATGGTAGAGTGGCCAGACGGAAGCCACTCCTTAGTAAAAGGCACATGGCAGCCCGCCTGGAGTTTGCCAAAAGGCACCTGAAGGACTCTCAGACTATGAGAAAGAAAATTCTCTGGTCTGATGAGACAAAGATTGAACTCTTTGGTGTGAATGCCAGGCGTCACGTTTGGAGGAAACCTGGCACTATCCCTACAGTGAAGCATGATGGTGGCAGCATCATGCTGTGGGGATGTTTTTCAGCGGCAGGAACTGGGAGACTAGTCAGGATAAAGCGAAAGATGACTGCAGCAATGTACAGAGACATTCTGGATGAAAACCTGCTCCAGAGCGCTCTTGACCTCAGACTGGGGCGACGGTTCATCTTTCAGCAGGACAACGACCCTAAGCACACAGCCAAGATATCAAAGGAGTGGCTTCAGGACAACTCTGTGAATGTCCTTCAGTGGCCCAGCCAGAGCCCAGACTTGAATCCGATTGAACATCTCTGGAGAGATTTTAAAATGGCTGTGCACCGATGCTTCCCATTCAACCTGGTGGAGCTTGAGAGGTGCTGCAAAGAGGAACGGGCGGAACTGGCCAAGGATAGGTGTGCCAAGCTTGTGGCATCATATTCAACAAGACTTGAGGCTGTAATTGCTGCCAAAGGTGCATCGACAAAGTATTGAGCAAAGGCTGTGAATACTTATGTACATGTGATTTCTCAGTTTTTTTATTTTTAATAAATTTGCAAAAACCTCAAGTAAACTTTTTTCACGTTGTCATTATGGGGTGTTGTGTGCAGAATTCTGAGGAAAAAAATGAATTTAATCCATTTTGGAATAAGGCTGTAACATAACAAAAGGTGGAAAAAGTGATGCGCTGTGAATACTTTCTGGATGCACTGTACTGTATGTCTGTTCCTGTCTTGGACACTGCTCAATCCAAATATTAATGCCTTTAGATTTAAACCTGTGGCACACTACGAGCAAGTCTGACCTCCTCTTGCTGCCACCTACAAGCCTGTATTGACAGTAGCAGCTCTTTGTTGTCCATCCATAAGTTTTTTTTAAGGTTTTTTTTTTATTATTGTTGTTTGTTTTTATCACATTTTATTTATTTATTAATTTATTGGGGCTTTTAAATTTTAATTTCCCCTTGAGGACAAATAAAGTATAATCTAATCTAACATCCTATTTTTGAATTTATTGATCATTGAACTTTTATTAAACGTACATAAAGGACTGCAAAGTGACCTGTGGTCATGTGTTTACAACAAAGTGATCACAAAACAATGTGCTAACCACCAGAATTGCAGGAAGTAGAAAAAGGAGAGAGGCGACATCTGCTGAAGGCGATTAAGTGATGAACAACAAGAAACAATAAGAAAACAAGACACCGAAGCACATAGACAAGCAAAGAGTAATATTTATTTAATTTATTCTTTAATGTTTTTATTCTTCATGTATTATTACTTTTTAATAAAACAATTACTTAATTTTTATCTTGAACAGTCAATGCAACCTAGTGCTATTTGAGCCACCACAAGTAATAAAACATATTATAAATAAATTATAAATTCTATAGGAACTGAAAGAAACTATTTAGAAGAAAGAGAAAAGTAGCTATTTAGAAAACATATGAAGTATCAACAGCTCCTTATCTTTAATGTGGAATTTAGTTGTATTTCATTTTAGGACCACTGGTTCATGTGTTTCACTAGTTAAAAATAAAAAGCTAATAAAAAATATAATATATGTAAATTGCCAACAAAATATTATTTGCGACAAACGATTTTTCACAATATTCAATAGTTTTTATAATATGATTCACTAATTTATTTGGATTTTACTTCCTTTAGCACATTAAAGTATCTATCTATCTATCTATCTATCTATCTATCTATCTATCTATCTATCTATCTATCTATCTATCTATCTATCTATCTATCTATCTATCTATCTATCTATCTATCTATCTATCTATCTAAATCACAAGAATATTGTGCCAAGTAAATCAAGTGGCTTTATTTTCATACCATCTTAAATCCCTAAATCCTTCTCAGAGGTTACTTCCTTCAAAACACAATTGCACAGATTGTCTGCAAGTAACACTTTACACTTTTCAATATTAAACCCAATTTTCCAAAGGTTTGTCCAGTTCTGAAGATGGGCCAGGTCTTTTTGAATTATTTTACTGCCTTTCCAGTACCTGCGTTCTATCCATTTATAGTTTTATCTGCAAATTAATCTGTGAATTTTATGTGTTTACCAGCAATATCAGAATCAGTATCATTATTTTAGTTTAGAAAAAGGTGCAGTCCAAGGACAGATAAATAGAATAGGGCATCTTTTGTCCCCATGTGGACAGAGAAGTATTTTTTGGATTGCATAAAATAAGGCAAGCACAGCACAAGCACAGAGTATTTCTATATCACTCTCCTTCAAAAGATCCCCTAGATGACTTGAAGTAGCACTTGCAAATGGACTTTTCAGTCCACATTTAAAACAAAGAGTGGAACTGTGCCACTGACAAGGACATTTCTCATGTGCAAAGCATGGTGTAAATCAACTAAAAATCATACACTGCACACACTTATCACAATATAGGGTCTCTATAATATATTTATTTGTAGGGTATGTGGTCAGAGACACCTCAGTTACTCATATTTTTTGGGTTGGGATTGTTTTTGGAGTAGTACTGAATAGAATAATATTGCATATAGAAAAATTGAAAAAATCTGTCGTGGTATCTTGTACTCATTCATCTCCTTATCTTAATAGGAAAAAATGTAATCCATAGACCATACAGAATACTTTCAGAAGATATTCTGTTCCATATGTAGTGCAAAGTAAGGACAAATATATTATTTACAGAGCGGCTTTTCACTTATTATCTTTACTTATAAATTTAAGTATGTCAGGTGCACACTGGCTTGACAAAAACATTAGTCAAAACACAATCAAAATGTCATACACAGGAACCAAAATAAGAACAAAAACACTAAGCAAATTCAAAAATCCAAAACAAAACCAAAATCAGCAGAATGCACTATATAGTCTAGACAACAGTTCAAACTACAAACAAGGAAAGTTTTTCACATTTGCAATGCTCCACCACCTGAGCTGGCATAGTTAATCTGTCCTACCTCTTCATTGTTGAACTGCTAGGGGATACTTGTTACATTGCACCAGCCAACAATGGGAGCAGCCTGGGGTTATATGCATATATAAGAAGATATTACAGAGCCCAATCCTATTCCTGACAGAAGTCATCCTTTTATTTTTGTTCCTTTCATTTATTTATGAAATCTCATAGACAGTTGTCATTTATGTGTTCATATGATTTGGAAGTTTTGACTGTAGTGTGTGTATATAGGTAATAATGTGATTCTGGAAACTGAAGTATACCACAATGAACAAAATCCACCCTGGCATCTCCTTTTACATGTCACTTGCTCATGGCCCTAACCCATCTGGCTGTGTTGTTGTGCAAGAGTAATCATGTACTCATCACATAGAATGAGTAAAGAAAAATAACAATAGACAAATGGCTACATTCATTGTTCTAGCAGTCTGACATGCATGCACTGGCCGACATTGCCTTCAAAACTTACTGTAATTCTTTTCCCCACAAACATAACCTTCTGCTGTGTCAAGCTGAAATGGTGGTGTAGATCAGTAGGAGTAGAATCATGCAGCGTTACCGTAACAAGCCAAGTACAAATCAAAGAAATATTTTATCAAAGTGTGCAAAATAACAAAAAAAACAGTCAGTCAAAGCTCCACTCCAAAAAGGCTAGCAAAGAGAAGCAGACTTTTCCATTATAACAAAATCAGGGAGAAAATACAAAAAATCAACACAAGTCAAAAGCACAAAACACTAAAATCAAATGAAGTGCTACACCAAACAATATAAATGTCATTTACAAAGTAGTAATTTGACTCAAAGACAGACCATTCAAGGAAGTTAATTCCATTTTTATTTCCTGTAATGTTAGGTGATAGGGCACCCTCTACCTGTAGCAGGTGCCCACTAAGTAATTCACCAAAGACCAACAGAAAGACCCAATGAGAGACAAATTAAAGTTTGACAAAAAAATATAACATGTCCTAGCCAAAAGGATTAGCACTTTGTCCCAAGTCAGGAGAGCTGGGGTAATGTTACTCATTCAAGTGTGGCAAGCACGAGAACTGGCAGGAGGACAGCCGTTAATCTCAAGTCCATTAGGTAGCAATATATGGCCCCATTATGACATAATGGAGATTTAGTTTCTCTTAGAAAAAGCAAACAGGTGAACTGGGCAAAGAATTCTTTTAAAACTGTTAACTGCTTAGGGTTGCAAAGGCACCAGGGGCAAATAATGGACGTTCAATCCTAGATTCACTGTAGCTAACAAAGACTGCCTTGACCCTAGATGTGATTTAAGAGCTTGGCCAGAAATAATCTTGGTTGGGAGTTTAAAGTTGTTATATGATAAGAGAGTTAATTAAGCTCGGAATAGTGAGTAGAGCTTACAGTAAGAGGTCTTAGGTAAGAGGAAGAGGACAAAGTAAAAATGTGTGAGACAGAGAGAGAATGAGGTTGGAGGTGAGTAAGGAGAGCATTTTTGGTGGTACTGTACTTTGAAAGGTGGGAAAATTGTGCATGTTACCCCATCAAAGAGACCTTGGTTTAATCCAAGTAATGGCTAGGCCTAGGGGCCTAGGGTTTTGCTTGTTAATCCAATTCTTTTGAATTTTCTGTTTATTCTATTAATCTCTTCTTTCTATGTTTTCTTTGTTGCCAAGAGGACTCTCTCCTGATACACAATAAAGGTAGAAATGTCAACAACACATCATTTTATTGATACTTTTTATTACAGACCACACTGACAATGGTGAGTCATTACTGAGGCAAGTTCTTAAGTCAGAAATAGCACACCTATTGTCAGAAATTTTAGCTTATATCGATGCCTCTTTAAGGTCATAAAGACAAAAATAAAGGAAGAACTTGTAAGTAGTATTCTAACAGCACTTCACAAAGATACATGACGGGCTGCTTAACCACAGGCTGTGTTTATACCTGCAGGCAGGTAGTACAGCCAAATTGTTATGTTATATAGCACAAGTATTTCTTAAAATCATAAATTTGGTCTTGTAATACAAAATTTTAGCATTTAAGATGAACTTCTGACTCCAATAAAGACAGCCACTAACTCATTCCTGATTGGAATTAGTGAGGTAGACAAAAGAAATGAAACCTTTTAAGATTAATTATTACTGGATTAAGAATTTTCGGTAAATACACAAATGAAGGAAAGAATAAATCCAGTGGCATATTTTCAATAAAAATATGATACCTTCTATATATATATATATATATATATATATATATATATATATATATAGTGGTGGATTGCCGGCTTCTTACTCCGGCCATCACCCCCAGGCCGCCAGGAGGAGCTCTCCAGACAGCGTGGACGTGCCCAGAGTTCCAGCAGGGACTCATGGACTATGTAGTTTAAAAAATAGAATTTAATATTAAATACTAATAAGTATGCATTAAGTATAATAATTATAAATAACATAATATTTAATTACATTGTAATAGTAATTATGAATGTGTTAAATGATGAACAGTTTAACATAATATAGAAATTTTGCAGTTGTGACTGCTGATACTTCTTTACCCTAGCTGCATTTATTACAGTGCATCCAACACAAATGTTACATTTAGTATGGCCTCTGCCAAATTATGAATAGGATTTACAGTATGCAATCTGTGTATAAACCATGGTGCCGTTCACTTGCCATGAAATGAACAATACCAAGTAAAGCCTTAATTCAAACACATTTTTCAAGTTCCCAAACGATAACGGCACTTTTTGGATACTCTTCCTTTTAGTTGTAACTCTGCTCATAGATGTCTGTGAGTTATAGACAGTACAGTGACAGTCTCTTCTGATAGATCTAGGAAATCATCTGAAGATGTACAATCAGAGAATACCTACGAATGAAGTGTTCCTATTTGATTGTTGCCGAAGCACCCAGCTAAGTTAATTTTAAATTTCTTGAAGGTCAAATATTTCAAGTGAAAATATGGATGTTTCCTTCGTGTTTGCTCTTTTAAACTGTATTATAGAAACCAGGACCATGCACTAAGAATCCCTGTATTTTTTTGAGTTTGAGTGGGACAATGCACTGGGAATCTCTGCGCTTTTATGAGTTAGACTGGGACCATGCAATAGGAAACGTACTGCTTTGGATTAAAGAAAACATTATGTTTCTTGCTCCTGAGACTGGGTTTGGATCTTAGCCCTTTAGTTGGCATGATTGAGTTTTGCAATGTTTCCATGTCAGCTTAGTACATTCATTGACAACTTTAAAATGGTTGGTATCTGTCAGTGTTGGCCTATGAAGGAGCACATTTTCAAATGAAACCACTTCCCAATGGAGGGTGCATATAATAAAACAGAAATTCAACATTATAAAAAAGAACATAATATTATTATGCTATTTCATATTGCCATGTTGTGGGTAGCCAGTAGAAATAATGGGTCATGTGAGTCAAAGCAACAGATTTGTGCCATGGCATGAAACAGGATATCAAACACTAGCAGAGGAGAGTGATGCTATACTTTTCAGAGTTAATATTTGCTTTATCCTGTAAAAAGATGTGCAAACACTAATAACATTTAGGTAATTGTTTTCTCATGCCTGAATGATCTCTGGATATGATCGGGCAAGTAGGAAACATGTCAAATCAGGATGTCTATAAAATCTCCAGGAACTGGTTCCTTGCTTGCCACTAGGGATTAATAAAGGTTAGTACTGATATTAAACAAAATGTGATGTATATATGAGCATTTCTTCTATAGAATTTCTGGCAAAATGGTGGATTAGCTTGAGAGTAAAGTAGTCTCAACAGTAGATAACGTGTCCTCAAGAACTATTTTTTCTAATGACAATTTCGAAACATTTATTATTTTTTTCTACTTTTATTTTATTTTTTTTACAGAGAGAATTAGTTTTTTTTTTAATTCTCTCAATTTCCCTGTCACCTCCTGGCATGTTTTAGATGAAAAACAATGGGTTTGGTAGATCTTACTTTAGTCATTTACTCATAATTCAGATATTAAATTATGCCAATTTGTTCTAACATAATGCTGTACTTGCTGGGTCACATTTCTAGTCTTTGATTTATTTTGACCTTGTCATGGTTATGAGTAACAGTAAAAGCAACTATTGTGGGATTTAGGACTGTCATGGACATTAGTTAACAGTTTGTGGACAACATTCAACCAAACTGAGTTACAAATTTGTCTATTTTAATTTGTTTAGTCTGAAATTGAATATACCCCTGTGTGGTACACTACAATTGGGGTGTTTGAATATTTTGTAGATTGAGCCTTTTCTTTTTATGGTACATCTTTTATTTTTACCCTTCTAACTTGTATTGTGTGTTGTATAGATTACTTAGTGTATTTGCCTACCATTTTTTTCATAATATTCTTTTTTGATTGGGGTGTCATTGAGATTTGGACTGTATCTCAGCAGTGTAAGCTCAAATTTAGAAAGAAGCACTGGATGCTGTTCTAAAACACAGCACTCTAAAGTACTCTAATACATCCATCCATCCACCATACATTTATCAGCTGTCTATCTATGCTTCTGTTTTCTAACCCACTTAGCCAGTTTAAGGGTCATAGCCAGACCTTTTCCCTCCAGTATACAGAAACAAGCCAGGAAGCAACCCTGGGTGCCGATTCTAATATAGGATTGCAGTGGGCAGAAACCTACCTTGGCAGCAATGGAAGGAAAGCAGGATCAGCGTCTAGCAGTGTACCAGTCCATGAAAGAGCCACCTATCGACCTAACCTGCACATATTGGAAGAGTAGCGGAAAATCCTAATTGAGTTCAGATCCTTTGAGCAGGTGCTAAATTATGTACCACCATACCACTTGTATTTACTATAAAATATTTTTAATTTTACTCATGACTTTATTAACTTGATATTGTGTTTTTAAATTGCTTCCTTTGTAAAGTTCCCTGAAATTGTTCAGGCTATTAACAGCACTGTGTAAATTGATTGGACACTATATGCTTTGTACAATTATTGTCAGTATTACCTATGGTTTAAACAATGTGACATCAACTTATATAGTGTGCAATACTACTCTAATGCATCCATCCATCCACCATATATTTATCAACTGTCTATCCATGCTTCTGTTTTATAACTGCAATACTGCATAGTTGTGACCTGCTGTTGTGGCACATTGTGTTCATTTTGTTTGTTTTCATTATTCTGATGTTTCTAAAAATATCAGAGCAGACTGTCTTCAGCATCAAGCAAAGGTGTAAATGATCATAAAATGGTTTCTAACTTTCTGAACACATTGTCTATTTATCATAACTGTTACAAGTTTAATCACCTTCTCCATTTGCTAGATTTGTAGAAAAACAAAACAAATACCAAAAAAAACTTTCAAAAATCCATTAGTATAATGAATATTCTGGAATCATTTACACCAATGGATGATCACGGGAGGCTGGTGTGTTTCCTGACAACACTAGACATCAGGTAGCAACTAACCCTGGATGGAACATGCACGATGACATGCTCAGGGCAACTTATTCCTGGTAAAAGTGCATAACCTGAAAGTCTTTAAGATGACAGGAGTGTCCGGAGAAACCATATATGGAAAGAGGGAGAGCTTTCAAACTTCCACACAGTAAAATTAAACAACAAGCTGTAAAACAGGCCAATAAATAAATGAATTATAAAACAACAAATTAGGAATTTGTCTCTCAACACTAATATTTAAATGTTTGTCTCAGGGTTGCCTATCATTCTGTTTTAAAAAGGACTTGGAACATTTCCTAAAACGGTACTCACCTAATTTTTTGGCATTGCTGTTATTTTTTCCCATTGGCAACAAGGTTGGGTTTGTCTTTCTTTATATTATTCAACCTCCTTAGAATCGACATAGAGCCACAGGAATACAGTTTTCTCATTCACAAACATTAACACTGTTGCTTCTTGGAGATAGCAAGTATTGGAAAGAAAAGAGTTAAGAAATGGGTTGGGGTGGTCTCTTCAGTTCCCGCTCCTCCTCTTTCTCCTCCTCCATGCAAGCAGCTGCAGCGAAGAATTGACGGCTTGAATGACAATAAAGCACAAGCAGAGGGCATCTATTGGATTTCAAGTTACACACAAACACAGAAAAACGACTTTAAAGGGCAGAGAAAACTGTCGTTCAATGTGGGTGAGTACAGAAAAGAAGAGTAGTCATTTTAATTTCTGAAAGCTTCAAGGAACTTTTGTGAGAGTTAAGTCAAATTGTACACTGCTTGATTTAACACCATATGAGGGTTGCATCATACAAGGAACTAAACACATGGTGGCTACTGAGCAGTGGGTGGCGCTGAGAAAGAAAGGAGAGGATCTTGAGGATTTGGCAGTTTGCTTTGTCTGTTTCTAAAGTCTCTTTTTATTCCTTCTGAATTGCTTAAAGTGTAAACTTCTTTAGTCTTGAGCTGTTCATACGGTCTGTTGTACTGAGCCTACCTGAAAACTTAGTGAAAATGTGCTGAATTGTGTTAGTAATCTGTTGCTCCAGTTCAAACTATTGCAAACTGTTCTGTAATTCTTAGTCATCTTGTCACTATGCCTGAACATTTTCTTACGTTTCTACTTTATATGCAGAGTGTAGTTCTAATGAATTCAGTTCTGGATTATTTCTTCTTTTGTTCCTCTCTCGTTCTTCATCTTTTGCTGTACATTCTTCCCAACACATAACAACTCGTCCACTGTGTGTGTTTAGTGCCGCACGTTGTAGTATTTAGCAGAAGCAGTTCCATGTGTGTTTTGCTACTAACTCCTTGGCGACTGCACTTTACTACTCTTTGAGCTGACATTGTTCTGTTGATCATAATATGTATTATGCCTCAGTTGTTTTTGCTACCCTGTTATCATGTTGCAGTGTTTTGTAAATAGTTTCAACACTTTGTAATCAATCAGTATACAATAATTGGTATGACGTTGTCCAGCAGTGACGCTTAATTCGGCCATATCACATCCTTGGCTTAGTTTCAGATTTCTGTGTTGGTTGAGTCGAGTAGTCTGTACACAACAAAGTTGTTGTATGTTTTTCCAGGATGCGTAGAAGCCTTAATTCTGAGCAAAGCCAGGCTTCTCAAAAAAGTTTAAAATCTAATTCACCTTATTATCATAGTTGTTTTTTTTTTTTTCTTACTGCTACTTCGGGCTTTCGCATGCTAATAAAACATGGTTTTCTTCCTCACTTTTTATTTGTGCTTCTGATACTACTTACGTTTTACCTTAATATTTACCAGACAGGGTATCCTAGAGACTGAAGCGAAATACTTTTAATTTGTAACACGGCATATTTTATGCCCACTTGTGACTCACTGTATTACCCTGTGCCAGCACTCCAGCTGTAGTCCACCAATTAGACTACAGAGTAGCTTGGCGGTTATAAAGGAATTTGTTAATGGTGTTCATTTTAGACAAATGTTTTTGAAAAAATATTTATTTCTGTCTGTTTAGTACCACACAATGCTGTCTTTTTGTGATTTTCGTGTCAATTTATTCTTTGCCTCTTGTATGTCTTTGTATCAAAGCAAACAGGGGTGATGATGTGCCATCCTTTCTCTATACTGTGCCTTTCCCTACAATGAACACATTTTTCTGAACTCAATTTCTCTGCACCTCATGCCACTTGGAGCTGTGCAAAACTATATATTGCTTGCATTTGGCTCACATGCCCCATTATGAAGATTTCCATTTCCTCGCCACATCAAAGCATTTATTTTATTAAAAGACGATTTCTATAAATCATTCTCTTTGATTGTGAATTTTCTACAGTATTATTTGTAAATTGGAATCATATTCTTGATCTTAGCATTATATTTATCAGTTGGTAAGCAGTGAAGTAGTTCAGTTCAGACTTGTGTAAGAAAAATGAGCCTCTGAAGGCTGAGCACACTCACACTGTATTGTTAATTAGCCTTTGAGTTCACGAGTTTCTTTTCTGCCCCCGTAATCCTTCTGTTTCCCCTCCCTCCAAAGGCGCTAGCATATTTGTCCCTGAGAAACGCAGAGATTTACACAACTGGAGCTGAATTTACCTTTACAGGTGTCAGGCCTTTACAGTCTTTACCTACTAATGCTGGTTTTATATATTAAAAATAAACTCAGTCAGAATTTTGACTTTTTACATAATTTTCTCAGAGTACATAAGAGACACTGATATGGACTTAAACCACTTTCTTGTCAGCACACAAAGCTCCTTTGGATGCTAAAATTTTACTAAGCAGGTTTAGTGTGGAGGCATGGATGCAATATGCATAGTTACTGAAATGGTAAGTGAAGTAATATTTCTTTGAAAGTAATTAAAGTCCATGAGTCCAAAATAAAACAACAATTTTATTAATGTTAACATGTCTTTCTGGTTATGCTATTAAAAAATAAAGTTACAAGGTTCAGAATATGAAAGTCAATATGCCAAAATACTAGAAAAGACAAGAATTGCTTTTAAAGCCAAACCTAAAGGTGGGACCTACTACCTCAAGCGGGTCTCATAGTTTCCATGGCATGCATTCCATATATCTGTTTCTGTCATTCTTTATTATAGTACAGCACACCTGTGATTATTGATCATATCACACAGCTGTAATAATGGACAAGAGCACCTTCTACTTTCTCAGAAGTCCATCATTATACACTAGTTAACTTTTTCAGATGCTGTTAGTCTTTTTTACATAAATCTGCTTGTATCTCATGGTATATTTTATACAACTAATATATTTTGCAGTGTCTAGTACAGTATATTTGACACTGCTGTTATTACATTGCTTATACTTCCATTATTCCCTGAAGTAATTGACTTTTTAATTACTAATGCATCTGGTTGTTAACTGGACATGCAATTCAGCCTTTGTTTTTTTACAAGAAAATTTCAAAATCAAACATTTATCTTTTTAATTGCACCCACTCATATGCTTTATTCACATCCTCAATGACTACAGGAGCCATAACCCAAAAAGGCAGTATCACCATGAACAATGTGAATGTTCAATGCAAGGTATACTGTACATACCGACATATAACATACAAAGCAACTGGGTGTCTCCAGTCAAGCTGATTGCATGTTTTTAGACTGTGTGGATACTCATGAAAACTGTGCAGTCTAGCCCCAGGACGCTTTCTAATGTCAATAGTTATTCTTCTCACTCCCATGTAAATGATGTAAATTTCTTGTAAACAGTATGTGTGTATATTCCTATGTTTCTTGGGAACAAAAGTACATACATCTGTGGATATTTCTTTTTATAGTTATGTCGGAATATATATGTAGATAGAACTCAAAAAATAAGCAAAGTGTGGTTGCTTGCAGAAGCCTGCTTGTGTTGAGAACATAATATTATAAGCAAGGTGTGTCTGCTTGGCTGTTTAGGACATTATGAATCACAAGATGCAATGCCTGGGGCACTTCTAGAGAAAATGTGCTGTTCCACCCCTCTGTTTAACCAATCACCCATGCTTCCCTAGCCTGTCTGTTGACATTTTAGGCGTACCTGGCCAGTTTGTGTTGAGAATGCGTTATGTACTCAGGTATAATGCCTTTAAATTACATGGCTACGTGCTACCAGCTTGGCGGGTCTCATGAAGAAAAGGACTTGCCTGTGTGGTTATACAAACAAGCAATGGAAACATAACTGAGCAGAATAAAATATAAATATCAAACAAATCTATTAAAAAAGTGTGTTTATTTTAATCTGGTAATATATTTGATTTGACCAATGAGAAAAAACACAGGCCTTTAGCTTTATTTTATATAGCCCTGTTCACAGTAGCCTTTGCTGTTAAGAAGTTTACAAAGTAATTGATAAACCAAATGTGATAGGAGAGCAGATCTTATAGAAGCGTGCAAAAACATCTAAATGGAAAGGCTGTAGAATAGGAAAATGGAAAACAGGGAAAGTGAACTGAAATATAAGATAAAGCATGTATTGTTAGCCAAATGGGTGTAAAGCAAGGGAATGGGAAAATAGGAAAGACTTGTTTTGTAAGGTGTTGCTAGAATGTCTGCCACATGAGCCAACAACATGTACAGTACCATGTAAACAGCAGTTTTGTTGGGAACATTTTTTTCCCTCATCCAATAAAAATAAATTGATAAAATGGTTGTGGGGTGGAGTATGTTACTTTCCTACTTGATCAATAAGGGTGCTCTTTAGCAATATCTTATCTGTAGATTCAGAAAACATCAAGGATTAGTCCAGCTCTGACACACAAGCATAACACACAGCTTGGTTTCCATGCTTTTACACAGTGAAAAAATGTCAGTTTGGTAACTGAACAATATTTACTGAAGATTTCAAGCATGATGATATAAATGGCAGGTGTAGGCAGACATGGGCTAATCACACAGACAAATGACAAGGCTGTGGGAAAGTAAAAAGTACACCAGGGTGTTTCCATTCCCTGGCCATGTGTTGGAGTTGGACAGCACCTTGGAAAATATTGCATAGAACAAGGTCATTGGCTTTAAGAAAAGCTCAATGTATACCCTGTATTTGCTTATGTTATAAAGCAGGGGTGCCGAACTCTGGGCCTGGTGGCTGCAGTGGCCGCAGGTTTTCATTCTAACCCTTCTCCTAATCAGTGACCGGTTTTCACTGCTAATTAACTTCTTTTCCATTCATTTTAATAGCCTTGTTTTTAAGGATTCAGTCCTCTGAATTTATTCCTTTCTTCATTAAATGACAGCCAAACAGAAATGAGATGTGAAACGAGCCAACAGATGACCAGCTAAACTGGGATTTCAAACTCCAACCAGTTTCACTCCAACCAATCTCTTAATGAGAAGCCAGTTCTTGCTGTTAATTGAAACCGTTATTTAATTCCATGGCTTGTTGCTGCTCTCATTCTGCCACAGCAGGCATTTCCAAAACTGTTAATTTTTTCTAAGAACAAAGTCAAAATGTTTTGTTGACCCGAGAGATCAACCTTACCGAGACCATTTCCTTTCTTTATTTTGAGATATTGTGTGATGGGCACAGGTGAGCTGGTCATGTGGCAGCTTGTTTTGTGTCTCATTATCATTTGGCTGCTAATTAAGGAAAAAGAGACAACTAAGAGGCCTGAGTCAAGTTAATTAGCAACAAAACTGGTCACTAATGAAGAAGATGGTTAGAATGAAAACCTGAAGCCACTGCAGTCCTCCAGGACTGGAGTTCGACACCCGTGTTATAAAGTGTTGCAAGTATAGAATCCAGATTAGCTGGACTAAAATTCCTTTTCCTTATATGTTCTGTTCGTTTTTGCATGCATGGTGTGTTACCATTATATCAAAAAACGTTGCACCCAGAAGCAATTTTTCAAGAATAAAAACATGTAGTTCAGGTTCTACTTCAAGTTTAGGTTTGTCACATATAGAGAGTACAATGAAATTCTTACTTGCATGTTTCACCAACAGGCAACATGTCTCCACTTTCTAAGTGCCATGTTGGTCTAGCATTACTAGTCAAATGTGGACCCTGCCTTCAAATCTCTGAGAGTACTTTGCTTAGGGCTTATTTCTGCCTCTCAGCCAATGATGCCAGGACTTGGCCCATTCCCTGGAGAACCTTAACTGAGTTTGAAATGTACGAGTTCCAGGAGTTACACTGGTTGTTGTAAAAAAAAGATATGGTTGACAGAGCTAGACGTGAAGGTCATTACCATCAGGAAATACCAAAATGGCTGTTGATACAAACTGCTTTGCATTTTGTTGTGGATGCTGTCTTGTGATATATTCAATTCATTATGGTTCATATGGAAATGCTGTGATGGTGTGGGTTGGCTCCATGCTCCCACACCTGTTTGGGAGCCTCTTGAACCCGCCGCCATCGATGCCATAACAGAGATAAGCAGGGCAGTTGAGCACATATAAGGTCAAACAAGGGGTAGGTGCAAAAGTGAATCAGTGCTTTTATTAAAATCAATAAAAAGTGCTCAAAGTCAAATAGTGCAATGCTCAAAAATGAACATCCTTAAATTAATAATCTATAAAAATAGTGTGACAGGCCACAAGCTAAAATCTAGCTGTAAAACATGAGTAAAACCAACACAGACATTGGTTCCTTAATGTTCCATCAGACAAGCCCAGCACCACTCCATCTTTGTCTCCCAGGCTCACCCATTGCTCGCTCAGCTAGCAGGGACACCAGAAGCCGTGGTCCACACCACCTGACCCCCATCTTAGGTGGCTTAAGCGGTGCTGGCCAAACCGCTCAGGTTTGGTTATCCTCCCATCATCCTTCACAT
Source organism: Erpetoichthys calabaricus (assembly GCF_900747795.2). Lineage (NCBI taxonomy): Eukaryota > Metazoa > Chordata > Cladistia > Polypteriformes > Polypteridae > Erpetoichthys > Erpetoichthys calabaricus. The sequence goes on along the minus strand of NC_041404.2, from coordinate 66,739,026 downwards.
TCCATTGTCATACCTCGAATCCCTGGGGCAGGACTTCACCTCATTTTCACCAACTCTACCAATAAAAATCAGTGTGGATGAAATGCCCCTGGAGCACTGCTCCTCCACGTGGCCAGCGAACAAGCTGCCTTGCCCACACTAACTGGTTGGCTGGCTTGTCTTGCCTCTCCACCCAATGCTCTGCTCTCATAGTTGTTTCCGCTCCATCTGCTCTTTCTCAGTTTCTCCCATTCCATCCCATGCAGGCTATTCTATCCAGCAAATTTATTTAGGTGCAAGTGCGACATGCCGTTCCTCCCAAGGAGCAATTAAGGTGCCTGACTGATCTGCCCACCTCTGCACGTCTATGCAGCGTGGCCGGCCAGGTACCCCAATTAACTGCGGATCGAACTGTATCTGCACACACCCGCACCCATTTGAAGCCCTGCATGCGATTATTTATTTAAAAAGTTGTGCAGCAGACACTAAAGTTGGTGTCACAACAGTTGGAAGCTCCTAAGAAATGGCTGCTTATTTTAAAATGTTAACTGGCAAGCCTGTCACAAAAAGCAGTTGGAGGTGTTTGGCTATTGTAGTAAATTGTGCCCCACCCTTTGACCTTTTGCTATAGAAGTGTTGCTTTTGTCTTCCTTATTTACAAGTGTGAGGCAGTTGTTTTTGGTCTAAAGGGAGAAGCAAGACTCATAATTTCTGTTGACTAGATACAAGCCCACAGTAGTCCAGGCTGCTTGAGTCCGATATTAGTACAGACACAGTCTACGATAGTGAGTGGTTAATGACCATAGATGATATGAATGTTTTTTTTACCCAGGAAGCCATTGAACTATACTATAATCATATCTTATTATTTGGAGAAAACTGTTTATTTAGGCATTGTGAAAATCTAATGCATGGATAGTAAGTCCATCTGAGATGTTGTTAGTGTTAGTCTTTCATACCCGTCCTTATGAATATGAGAGCAAACATTGCCATCAGTATCATCCCATCCTTATAGCCAATGTGTGTCAAGAACAGTTTGTTTGACCATGTAAACTTGTAAAGATCTATCCTTTTGGCAACAGTCAAATTCTAAATCATTTGTGAATTATAAAACATGGTCACAGTTTCCCATAGTTTTCATTATAGCAATGCATCTGTATTGAATACCTTATATCTGATCAAATAAAGTTAGCCAGTTTGGTTATTATCAGTCAATTCTGGGAGACATGTAATAAAGTAGAAGAAAAAAATCTATCCAGAATCCCAGTGGATTTAAGGGTCTTTGGTGAAAAACAGTATGCAATACTCATAAAGAAATTGTCCAAAATGTACCAATGCTCCATTCTCATACCTCTGTATTCACTCCTGCCTTTTGCCATGCCCCTAGCTTGCTGTTTTCTAGTACCACCAATTACTCCACTGTTACCAGAGATTAGATCTGCTTTAATTATTTTTGTATTCAAACAGGATCTTGTCACTGACTTAACACTGTTTATTGAGTGGCTTCAGTAATCAAGCTTTGCTAATTACAGTTTGATGCACACCTTCCCATAGCACTTTAAAGATCGTTATTTCAAGTAGGAAGCACCTAAAGTGTTCATCATCTACAGCATCTTTGTCTGATTCTTCCGTAATTAAATATCATTGCAGCTGTCTAGGAGAGTAACCACAAAAAATCCCATTGTTTAAACCAGCTTCCCAAAACTAAAGGAAAATAAATGGTTCAATATATAACTACTATACTGTATTCCTTCACCATTAGCAGGTCACAACTCTAATGCACTAAGTGGAAAAAGGAACATGTGACATGACTTTCCAGGGCAGATTCCTACCAATCCGGCTTTGTGAGTGCTAAGACATAGTTGATTAATTACATGTGACAAGGATGTATGTGTTTGTGTGTGTGTTTATGCATGTCCATAAATGTGACTTTGTGTGGGTGAATGCAGTTTATCATTCTAATAGAAGTACATTTGGACATAATGTCTTCTCTAAGATAGAACAAAAAAGTACAGACGTTGGGTCAGTACTTTAAATATGTAATTTGAGATTTTTGGAGGAACTTAAAGGCCAAGACACATTAATGCTTATCAGTATTTGTGGAGGTTTCTTTGAAACAATGCTGAGAATCCTATATAAAAATAAAATAAGAGTAAGTAAGTAGACCTAACACGTACCAGTATATCAGTAATATGTCTGTTGTTTTGGGGGTAAGATTAAGCTCCAGTTTAATTAGTTGTTTGGTATACTGTAAGTTAAATTGAAATTTAACTCACTTGCTTGTCAAGTAAAAGAACAAGGCATTAAATACAATACATAGGAGAATCAAAAGTATTTGTGTGTGACTAAACACATGTTTAGAAATATATTAGCTATTAAAAACATACCTTTTTTTAAGTGGATAATTACAGGTGGAAGATATCGGGTATTTAAGTAAAGGGTCAAACTAGATGTACCTAGTAATAGCGAAACAGAGCTGCTTGACTGTTTTTTTATCTGTGGATCTAGAAGGGAAAAGTTGCTCCACCTACTGATTCAAAGTGATCTACAGAAAGTGGCAATGAAAGATATTGGCTATGGCTGCTGAACTGGAAATTTTCAACAGCTTGACCTCCAAAATGCAAATTAGCAGATACAGTGAAACGGTGAAATGTAATATTTTGCCCTGTTGAAAAGATTTAATTCTAGTCATTCTATTTGGTGTCCAAAGACACAGAAATGATGAAAGATACTTTTTACTGCTCAGGTAAGCTGGGAGATTTTATTGGTTCAGTTTAGTGGTCAAGAATACAGAAACTATGAATACTAGTGTTTTAAGAATAAGAAACTGGGAAACAGGGGCCTAGTGTTGCAGTGGTTCAATCTAGTGGACCAACAGACAGGCTGAATCCTAGTGTTTAGGATTGTTGAAATATAATTCAGAATAAAGATCAAGAAGCTGGTAAGTGTAGCTAGAACTTTATGACAAGAGCTTCAGTAAAAGTCTGGGAATAGAGAGGTTTTGTGCTTCCTAGAGGCAGACCTGGAAATTTTATTAGCAGTGCTTAGTGGTCATATGTGCAGTGTAAGCTTTCATGATAGATTGTGGGCAATGTGCTATTTCTGTACTAACATCAGTAAACTGAGAGTCTGGATGCTTCTCTGTTAGTCATTGTAGCATTATAGCTCCACCTAATGCTGTGCAACGTGGCATAAAGCATGCGGTCAGTCATGTCAGTACATGAGTACATGCTGTACTACAGTATCTGCGGTGTATTAAAAAGAGAGCAAGGTCATAGTTTCTTTTTAATTGCAATCAAAGATCCAAACATGGTTATTAGTAGCACTACAAATTCATGAACTAAATGAGCCTGACATGTTGGAAGCAAAGGGTTGAGGAGGAGACTAAAACTGCAGTTAATCAGCCTGCCTGATTACAAAGGTCCAAAGAGTTCCTTTAATAAGAGAGCAGCTTCTCTTGGCTCATTTCGTTTTGTGGGTGTCTTCATTTTTTTCTTCAAAATTCTATTTCAAGTGGCAATACTGTACTGTACTTGCCAAGTGGAAAATTACTACTGCTCTGAATACATTTCTGCTAAACTGAGACAGAGAGAGAGAGAAAGGAAGGGGGTGGGGGGGAGAGAGAATTCAACCGCCTTGTGGAAGTGTGAAGCAACCACCTTACACAGCACTCTTACTTCAAATAATTTCTGTCACAGAAAATATTTTATGGAAATACTTGCCATGCCTTTTACCACAAATAAAGTAGCATAACATTGAATTCTCAGTCTTGCTTAATGAATATTTCAAGTTCAAGTTCAGATTCATTATAAAGTCTGCCCTTCTCAATCTAATTCAGGGTTACAGCTGTGAATGGAATCCAGTCTTAAATACGTTGCAAACTATTGCAGGGCATACTTGTGCATCTATTCACACTCACACATCCAAAGGGGTCAGTTTGGAATGTCCACCTAATCTAAACTGCACATTTTTGGGGATGCGGGAGGGAAACCCATATAAACACAGAAAGAACATGAAAACTCCACATGGAATATGTCCTGGCATGGATTTCAAATCCAGGATGCTAGATTTGTGAGGCAGCAGGTCTACATAGTGAACCACCATGTCAAAGCACTAATACTACGTCAACAAATAATAATTTAGATAAACTAATATTTTCATTCAATCATTTTCATATCCTGTATATTCCAAAGGAGCACTGTTGTGTTCTAGCTGCTTCAACTGCAAAGTCTAAATTTACCCTTGATTTAGAGCCACCTACAAGTACAATAAATATAGTAATCTTAAATTAATTAAGTCCTTAAGTAAGTCCAATTTGTTTTGACTTGCTCAGTCAATATTAGGAGACTTGTCACAGATCACAAAAGAATTTCTTTTCCTGGCTTTTCAGATTGTTTGACACATCCTGTAAAAAACTGTGCCTTTATGGGAGACTGTTAGTGAGCGAGGAAATGTATGTGAGTAAGCAAACAAAGGTATCAATATCTACGAAAGTTCTCCCAAATTTAAAGCACTTTTCTAAGAAACCCAACGTGACTGAACATTATAACATTCACTACTTTAGTCTTCATACCTGTCTTCATTCCTTCATATCCATATCTGTAGAGAAGATATGCCAAGGGATAAATGTCCTCAAAGTTTATTTATTGGGTATAGCTCAAGTAGATCTTGTTGAAGAGCTATTTTGTTGTAGGGCTAACTAGTTACATGTACAGGTAACGTACATCCTTTCCAGTATCATCCAATTGTACATACATCCAAGATCTGTAGCAGCAATCTATCTTACATCTGCCATAACATCCAATCGAACACTCCCCTTAAAGACGAAGAGGATGAGCGGAGTTGGATCAAGGTTAACACCTGGAGCTGATTCAGGGTCTTTTCTTAAAGGTACAATAAACGGCCCTTTTCAAGGAACATAAAAACAGCTGCTTATGTGTCAGATGATGTGTGTCGGCCTGCCACTCATCCTATGAAAATGACTATGAAAATGTCTAAATAATAGAATTAATACATATAAATTTTACTTTTTCATGTTTCGCACATCAGTTTGTGTATTGCTATATTGTATTGTGATAGGGTTTGTCTCACCCAAGGCCAGGTAATACTCAGCCCTACCTATTAGGTTAGCACATTTATGTCAAAGAAAGGGAGCTGTTTGGAATTTACCAGAGTTGGATTGCAATGTAGAAATTAAAAGCTGTGAATGAATGTATTGAGTCTCCTTGTGGGAGGAACTATTTGCCAAAATGAAATGAGCAAATGAAGTAAAAATCAATGACTTTTTTTTTTTCTAAACACTAGACATTAATATACAGCATGAGTATTCTTGTATATGTACAGACTGCTTCAAGATAAACAGTCCACTGTGTTGGGTTATGGTTTTACTTTTGCTCCCAGGTTCTCTCTGGTTTTGATAAGGGGTGATTTGGTAATGTGATGTTCTCCATTTGCATCCAGAATTTCTCAGAGCCACATATAAGCAGCATAGCTTGTTAAAAATGGTTTATTCTCTCGTGATAAATACTGCAATGATCCATTTAAACACAAAGTGCAATTCATGGTGCTTTCCATATTAATCAGTCAATCAAGAAGTCTTTACTTTATATAATGCTTTTCAACAATCACATGTGCTTTACAAACTTTCAAGGCTACAATTCAAAGTAACAAGTTTAAATACAAGATCATTCCAAAAATGTATGCCAGATATGTACTAAATCCGAAAATTACCAAAGACAGCATAGCCATTCATTGATAGCTACAGAATGGTATTAAATTAAGATGCTGACTAACATGAAAATACAATTTAACTGTTTTCAAACATACATTTTGGAATGCTCAATGAAATGCTATTCAGGCTTGATCTAATGTTATTTTCTAAATAAATAGTGTTGGTACCATAAAGAGAGAATAGAACCATGGGAATGTGTGTTCGTCCTTAGCCCGTTATCAAAATGACCAAAATAACAGCATGAAGAGTCAAGTGATAAACTGAACTTAAAGTCATCATTACATACACCACTGTCTTGCAGCAAAACACAAACTACTCACTTTTACCATACATTGTTTAAAATGCAATTTTAATTAAACGAAATTCCCTAAGTAGTATTTAGAATGATGATTCTGTCCATTTAGCACAGAAACTTTAAATCTGTCCATTTTCTGAACATACTTTTCAAGGACGATCACGAGGTAGAATATATGAGCAGTACCAGCCATAAGGCAGAAGCACCAACTGTGGAAAGGGCACCACTCAGTTGTTGGTCATACTTGCATACACTCTGATTTTCTCATGCCAAGCCAATTCAGAATTGCCACTAAATGTAGAATGTATGTTTTTAGAATTTAAAAGGAAACCAAAGGCCCCAAAAGAACACACAAGCATGGAGAGGATATGCAAACTACACACAAATGGTGAACAAACAATGCGTCAAATTCCAGTCACTGCCACACAGAGGCTGCAGTACTAATGTTAGTACTGCCCATAGCCATTCTATGCCACCAGAAACTGTTTGCTCAGACGTTGTAATTTTATGCAAAGCAATATACAATTAAATGACAAGCCCTCATAATTTTAGTTCTCATATACTGTATAAGTTGAAGAATTACGGTTTTATAGATAGAGATGGGTCGTCCCTTGTACAGTATATTTTACAAAAGAAGTTAGCAAGAATTTCCAATAGGTTCTTGTGTAATCTCAATAATCCTATCAAGTACAGTAGAATTCTGAATTTTTTTCTAAATCTCTTTGCTAACTTCCAAGAAGCAATATTGTTTTCAGGCTCATTAAACAAAAATAAACCGGTACTACCACCTATTCAAGAAGTAGTAAAAGTTTATTGAGAAACCAATAAGGTGGCATAGTGCAATGGATGATGTTGCTGCCTCACAGGTGCTTGGTATGAATCATGAGGTCATTTGTATAGAGTTTGCACATTCTTCCAGTGTTTGTGTGGTTTTCTCCAGGAACTCAAATTTCCTTTCAGAGTTGTGCATGCTTGGTTAACAGGAAACACTAAATGGGTTCCATATGAATGAGTCTGAGTGTGCTTTAGTCTTGGTAACATATATTGGTCCATAATCAATTTTTTAAAGCTTCCCTTTCAGTCTTTTTACAGTGTGCTTACGTCTTGTAAATAATGAATGAATAAATGAAAGTGGATTATGTACACAGATTTCAATGTGCAATGTCTTTGCAATAACTCCAAATTAAATTTAATTGTGGAACTTATGATAAACTGCATGTAAAAGATACGTGGCTGCTGTGTGTATGTGTTACGCAATTAGTCAGAAGGTCTCTTACTTTGTTACAGATGTGCAGATCGCTTGCAGTATACAGTAAGCCACATGTGAAAACAATAATCTTATTATTTAAAATGTATGTAAAATATGAATATAATAACTCCATCCTAAAATGAAATAAATTAAAGATCCAGCTTTTAAATATTTTAAAATTTTGTGTGAATATGATAGTAAATTAGACAAGCCATATTAGTATATTTTTTAAGCCACAGAAATGGTAAAATCATTTAATTAAGCATATTAAAAATGCTATGTGTGAGATACAGAGGAAAAAAAATATTATTGCTACTATAAATAAGAAAGAATTGATAAATGTATTAAATAATTGATAACTAATTTTGAAAAAAAAGCATTCACCATTTAAACAAAAATTGGTCAAAAACTAATTCGTAAAGCAAATAACGTGGTGTGAAATCACCAGCATAAATATTACAACTTTAATTATATAAAATATATTATACCACCAAATGCAATAATATCTCACTCACAAAATAACCTCCCTTGGTTTACCTTTGAAATCGCCCAAGTTTACCTTCTATCATTTTGCTTGGTTTTTCCATGTGCGGCTCTTGAAATTGTAGGTCATGCTTCTGAACTCTGGGCTAGAAGCAAATGGAGTTCATAATGAGAAAATCTTAGTAGTATTGGAGAAAGCCCATTGAAAACCTACCCCCCTTACTCCAGGGTTACCGTGTATGTGTGGGCTGTGAGCAAAGATTAAATGAGGTGAATCTTTTACTCCTTAACAAACTGATGAGACTAAGGGGAAACGTGATAAAGCATTTATAATTAAGAAAGAAGTAAAATGTAATTTCTAGATTTTAATTTATAATACATTTTCCAACAGAAACACATTCTAAATTGATTTTTCGATGAATACATTTTGTACAAAAATTAGAGAATATTTATTTAACCAGAGAACTGTATATTTATGGAACAAATTGCCTCCTGTAGACATGCTATTGAAAAGTATAAGATAGACACCTTCAGACCTTGACTTGACTGTTTCGGTGTATGTCAGGTATATATAAACTGGCTATTTGTGTTAGGCTAAATGGCGTGAAAAATTATTTTGACATTGATATGTCGGTGGTTTCCTCCCACAGTCCAAAGACATGCAGGTTAGGTGCATTGGCGATTCTAAATTGTCCCTAGTGTGTGCTTGGTGTGTGTGTGCGCGCCCTGCGGTGGGCTGGCACCCTGCCCAGAGTTTGTTTCTTGCCTTGCGTCCTGTGTTGGCTGGGATTGGCTCCAGCAGACCCCCGTGACCCTGTAGTTAGGATATAGCGGGTTGGATAATGGATGGATGGATATGTCGGTGTCTGTGTCAATATTGTTGGTTGCCATTTATGTTTAATCAGTTTCTACCTTGTTCTCTGTCTGTTTTAACAAATTCATATTTATATGTGTGCCAGTTCTGTATATAGAAATTAGTATAATCTATACTTGTATTTTAACGGAGTGTTGTTCACAGGGCTGTGCATCTGTACTCAGTGAAGAATGCTGTACAAAAATATATATATGTGATGAATCTAACCTATTTGAAAATATTGATTATCTGGCTGATTCCTTTAATCAAGGCAGCTTACAAAATCAGGATAAGGTACAATTGTTGGTATACAGTCTAAGGGAGTTTCTCAGGATTACATAGTGTGAAAGAAGCAAAAATCAAACTGGCCACATTGTGATTTAGACTAATGCTTCTATGCCACACAACTGAAAGAAAGTTGTCAATTAAAAAAAAAAAGTGAAGTTTTAATTAAAACAAATAATCCACCACTTTATAATAGTTGAATCTAATGAAACACACCTTGATCATTAGGCATCTTGTTAGTTGTACTGTTGTGATCAACTGTAAAAATATGCAAATGTACTAAAATGTCTTTCTGCTCTTCCAAAACCAGGCACAAGCACAATCTGACAGAGATGTGATCAAGTGCTATATCTGTGCTGGCAGCAGTGGTGCCAAATGGGAAAAGGATGTCTTGGAAGCAACAGCTGTCTATGTACACACTGCATGGGTTACATCAGATTTGCCACCAGCTGGTATTCAATTAAATGAGTTTATTTAATTTCTCACAGGAATGTCTAAAGGAAATGCCTTAATCACACAAACTTAAGTTGGTTTTACAAGAAATGGTGATTCACTGATAGGAGAAACTGAGTACATTCTTTTATGGTTTTTTACAACAGCATACTGCTCCATGGTTTTGAAATCAAAAAGTACAAAATTAATTGGCCAATATAAACATTCACCTGGAAGTGCTGCTTTTCAGTGATCTATGTTTAATGAAATGAACTTAACAGACACTGTACTACAGGCAAATCATTCACATTCATCTATGACAAGACATTCCTTAAACAGACAAGTATGGCCAAAGTTGAATGTAAAGCGTGAGAGACCTGCCACACTTTGACCAATAAAATAGCTGTTTTAGTTCTACATTTGTTACAATTGCAGTTCGATATTAGCAAGATACTGAGTCTAAGTATTATTTCTGTTGTAGCCAAGTTATTTTTTTAATTAATTTTGAGTGTAGAGTGAAATGTTTATTATTTCATATGTATTGTCTATGTTGCTCAAACAGTATTTACAAAGTAACAAATAATGCTCTGTGCCATATGGCAGAGGCAGAACTTCAGAGAACACTACCTTGTCAGTTCTGCTCCTCAGCTTGGCACCTAACAGACTACCCTTACATATGTCATTTGTTCCAACATGGACAATGACAACTGGATCCACACCCGCTCTGGCCAAGAGCCTATCCACCCTTCCAGGAAGGTCTCCCAAATGTGCTCCTAGAAGGCAGCACCCCGTGCGAGACTCTCTCTGGGGCACACCTGCACTTCAATCCCCCTAATGATTGAGTTCCCAACTATCACTACCTCTCTCTTTTTGGGAACTGGTTTTGAGGTGGCCCGTTGGGGCTCCTCATCCCTGCCTACCATCTCAGAATTATCAAAGACAACATCCAGCTCCACAAGGACATGATAACGGTTTGACACTTCTAATTCTGGGGTTGATGCCCCCGGACACTGTGCACCCTTTACCTTACGCCTTGTGACCGTGACCCACCTATTTCTACCTGTCTGGTCTGGAATCTCCTCCCGTGCCACCTTGGGGGTGCACACTATCTCTCTAAAGGACACTTGGGCCAAGTCTGCCAATTCTGTATTATAACGCAGGTCAGCCAACTCCTCCTCCAGTTCAGCGACCCTGAGCTCGAGGTGCTGGATCAGCTGGCATCTCTTGCAGATGTAGCCCTCATAGACAACTGGCTCTTCCAAACCATCATCTAAAAAGTCCAACATCCAACAGGACTTGCATTGCACTGGCCTCATTATTAAAATTTGATTTGGGATTAGTAAACTGCCTTAACTTTTTTTTTTCCTTAAAATTAAATTTCTTCTTCTTTCGGCTGCTCCTTAACTTAAATGGTAACACTAAGATCTGCTACAGATATTTTACACCTTCTGTCCCCTTAAGCTCCTGTACTGTTCTCCCTCTCAGCTGCCTACTGTTTGTCTTTCTATGAGGTTAACTTTACTTTTCTCTGTCTCTTCTCCTAACTTTGCGCTCCTCTTACTTATAAGCGCTCTACTTGCACTGTTTGTATTTGCCTGTATTAATGAACCCTTACGCTGTCACCCACATAACTGCTCTACCTTTGGACCGCTAAGGACTGTTTAATCTAAAATAAACAAATAAATAAAACTTTACTACCTTATTTGCTCCTACAGTCCCTTGTGCCTGATCAGCTTCTTAACGCTGGCCGCTTACCTACGCACCACTGAGCCTTTACCTTTTACTGCTTTGAAGTCAGTTTCAGGCTAAAGCTGTGTTTCACTTATTCAAAATATGGAACAATGTAGGAGACACTTGAAAGTAAGGAATGCTGTTCTTTACAGTTTCATTATGGAACAATTCTGAATTTCCAGATGGGTTAAGTGTAATTTTTTTTTCCTTGCTTGCATTTTTTATCTTTATAATTACGAAAGTCATTTAGTTGACCTGGTACAACATGAAGCAGTAGGAGAAGTGAGTTGATGTGGAATAGGTTTGCACAAAAACTGCTGATGTTAAGGCATGTTCCTGGCCACATGCGCAACTCAGCTACCACTTCAATAACTTGATTTGGTGATCTGTTTTCCCATCAGGAGTGGCTATCAGACAGCTAAAAGAGGAAAATATACAAAATGTACAAATTGAACTGCCTCTCTCAAGGTAAATTTGAAACAGTAAATTGATACTCAGTAATGGAGGTTGGTAAAAACAAAGTTGGTTTTGAAAAATCAGCATTGCTTTGATGTAAGAATTTTCAGATATTAAAAATGTTTACAGTGCATTCTATTCAATACATCTCAATGAAATTTAAACTTTCCCAACAAATCTCCTTGAAGAATAAGTGCGGCACATAAGTGCGGTAAACAAAATCAGTCCACTGGGAGCAAGTTATTTCATGGAGTTAGACAGGTAGATATCACAATGACAGTAGGTGCTTTTTGAGTTTTCGAAAAAGTACTATGATGTGCTTATACTTAATTTTTTTTAGGGTATAGCTCAACCTTCATAACATATATTGTGCCATAATGAACTAGTCTGAAAAGATAACCAATTGATACAGAGTTTCATTTCAGTCTTTTTACTGTATGTTTCCAGTTGCTTAAATTATTATGTGAAATTTTCTAATCATGCACATGTAAAGTTTGCAAGTTCTTACTGTATTCAAGTTGCTTTTTTTAGGTACTCCATTTGTATTAGATTTAAGAGGAAAATTCAAAATTGGTCTAATGTGTGATAGTCTGATGTCCAGTCCAGCACTGGTTTCCACCTTGCACCCAATGAAGCTCTGGCTTCCATTTACTCAGTGGTGAAAAAAGCAAATTCAGAAAATGGGTAGATAGATACTAGTTTTATTTATTTACTCTTATTTTAAGTGTTTTATTATATACAAAAAGGTGATACAGTGTGCTAGGAAACATTGAAGGTGCAGTAAATAATGTTGCAGCCTAACAGCTCTAGAAAAAACTGGATTTCAGTTTTAGCCTTGTAGCTCCTATCAAACCTTCACATCCCCTGGGTACTTCCACAACCCAAAGACATGAATGCTTGGTTAATTAATGACCATAAACCCCAGACCCTTATTTGGATTAAATCAGTTTGAATGGAACAATGGTACATAATTTATAATTAATCGAACAATAGTGCATAATTTGTTGCACTGCGTTACTAATTAATTTTCTTAATACAGTACTTTATACAGTATGTGTTAGGTACATTTAATCACGCAGGAGAGTAGTCCTTGTCAAGATCCCCTCCCCCACATAAAAAAGAGGAAGGAATCAGGGGTAAGGTGAAGCAGATATAAAGCCTGCAGCTCTCAGTAGTATTCCATTCTTGAATTTATTTTTATACCCGCATATCCAGTTCTCGTTCACAGAAATCTGATGCTTATTCCAGCAACACTGGGTGTAAGGTGGGATACAAACCTGGATAAGGCACTTGTCAAACACAGGCCACACTCACACTGGGATGATTTAGAGTTGCTAGTTAACCTAACCTGTACATTCTTCTTCTTCTTCTTTCGGCTGCTCCCGTTAGGGGTCGCCACAGCGGATCATCTTCTTCCATACATTTCTGTTCTCTGCATCTTGTTCTGTTAAACCCATCACTTGCATGACCTCTCTCACCACATCCATAAACCTCCTCTTAGGCTTTCCTCTTTTCCACTTCCCTGGCAGCTCTATCCTTAGCATCCTTCTCCCCATATACCCAGCATCTCTTCTCTGCACATGTCCAAACCAACGCAATCTCGCCTCTCTGTCTTTGTCTCCCAACTGTCCAACTTGAGCTGACCCTCTAATGTACTCATTTCTAATCCTATCCATCCTCGTCACACTCAGTGCAAATCTTAGCATCTTTAACTCTGCTACCTCCAGCTCTGTCTCCTGCTTTCTGGTCAGTGCCACCGTCTCCAACCCATATAACATAGCTGGCCTCACTACCGTCCTGTAGACCTTCCCTTTCACTCTTGCTGATATCCATCTATTACAAATCACTTCTGTCACTCTTTTCCACCAATTCCACCATGCCTGCACTCTCGTTTTCACCTCTCTTCCACGATCCCCGTTAATCTGTACTGTTGATCCCAAGTATTTAAACTCAAAAGTGAAATAAATAAAAAGGGGAATTCAGTTCATGGAAAGTACCAAACCACAGTGTACAGTAAAGCAGTTGGAAAACACAGTTATTCATTTACATTTGCTTATGTAGCAAATACTTTTATCCAAAATACAGAAACAGTAGTAAAAATAATTGCGATATGGTAAAAGAAAGCAGCTCAATAACCAGAGAGCTTTCACCTGTGCTCAGGACATAACGCTTGGGTAATAAAAATGTTTTTTTTTTTTTTAACTCCGTGATCTCAGTTTTTCATTTGTGTTTGTGGTGTAATCTGCCATGACAAGGGGATGAAAATAGATTGATCCAACAGTGGCTGGACTCCTGTATTGATTTAAGGCTTTTTAACTGGAGTTTGATGTGATGTCTACAGTATTTAGTAAATCAGATTTCTTAAGTAGTTCTCACTTCCTTTTGAATGGCTAATTTTTTGCTTTATGCTACCCTACAGCACAATGCCACCACTAGTCTGGATAATTTATATAGCACGGTGATGGAAATTTTAAAGTATCCAGGTATTTGTTCCATGTTCCTTAAAAAGTAAAAATGACCTTCTGCTGATTGACCTGGGTGGGTTCAATCTAAATATTAGAGACATGTAATCCAAGGAATCTGAAGCATCTAGCAGTTTTAACTGGTCCTGAGATGTACAGTAGTTCTCTTTGTGTCCTTTGAACTTCACAATGCATTCATTTGTATTGCTGTTTTGAGTCTCAATGACACATAAAACGGAGAGAATCTCCAATCAGACTGTATTGCTGTTACATTTTTTAATGTTCAGTTTATAACAATTGAATTGTTATGACTATTATTATTATTATAATTAGTAGTAGTAGTAGTAGTAGTAATGGCATGTCAGCACAGTGGTTACAACTACTGTCTCACATGTCCATTGTTGAGTTTGCACATTTTACATGTATTAGTGCAGTGTTTTTTTTCATACATTCTATTTTTTTATCCCATGTGCTAGGTGTGATAACAGATTTCCATCTTTAAACTGGTCGGGTATGAGGTGTGGTGTGTTCTGCATGGCACATTATCTTTAACTTACCCAGGAGTGGTTCCTGATGCTGTAATGATTCACTTGGGTTTTGCACAACACGGAAATGGAATCAGCAATTTTGGAAAATAAGGGCTATTCCACTACTGACAAAAGGAAGTTTGGAGACAAAACATATCAGCTGTATAGCCTTCATCAGGTGTGTCAGCCAAAACATTGGAGACTCACACCTTTTCATTTTTCAGCATAACCATTTTTTTTATTTCTTCCTTTTGTGGATACAAGCTGGTTCTTCACAAACACCGTCAATTTTGTTGTTTTTAATATTATTCTGTACTGTTATTATTGATGCTTTTTGTGATGTTATGCATTGCTTGCAGACAAACAAAAAAAGATCCCCAACAACTTAGTAAATTATTGATGAAATGGAATACTATGCTCAGGTCCTCTTTTATTACAAAAAAGTACTGATGATTATTGTAAATACATTTTATAACTGCAGTATGCCACTAGAAATGTATTTTTAAGATATTCAATAGGTAAGCTAAAGAGATAGTCAGAAGGCTTTTTAAGATTATTTTGCATTAAAACTATGTCATGTTTTGCTTTTTAGCTGCAGTAATAAGGAGGTACAATAATAATAACCCAAAGAGGGGATACAAAGTTTATGTCTTTCACAAAAAATACAGAGTGAATAGATTAAAAAAGTGCAATCCATCAGAAAACTAGCAGCAAACAGTTCTATCTGATAGGCTGTGAGATGACAGGATACTTTTTCATATTGCGTTTTTTCCTGACCACCAAAAAAAAATGCCTATACAATTTTATGGCAACCTTCTGTAAGGTTGCTAAAACAACAACACCAACATTTACGTTACTATTGAAGAACTTACTGACTTAAGAATGTGTTGGGAAAGGTCAGCATTTTATGTAGTGAGATAGAATTTAATGTGTTTCTTTATTTAGATTTGCAGATATATACATAATGTTTAGGATTGATTTCGGATACTTAAGGTGAACTAATTACAGACTGAAACATAACACAACCCCAGACATAAGTAAGGGAGAGGGACTAAAGTTAAAGTGAGAGGTAGAGTTGGCAGGAGAAGTAGCCTAAAACACTACTGCAGAAGGCCTGAAAGTTGTAGTCTGAACCTGGATCCACCATGTTTAATAAAAAGTGTACTAGCTGTACTTTAACAGAACCTATTTTGAATCAAATGCCAGGCCTTTTCCTGGAGTAAATGTTTCTGTTCTTTTCAATTGAAAATCACTGCCACAATACGTGATAAATCTATTGTAAGTTCATTATGTTTGCAAGTGTTTTTTATTACTATTAAATAGGGGTCATGCATGTAAGTACAGTACTTAGAACTTATTGTTGATGCTTGTTTGGTTCTTTTCCCCTTCTTGTTTCTGGTACATTGTATTAATCCCTGAAGGAAAAATGTACCATTTTAAGATTTTAACTTTTCAATTAATTGAATTTTTTTTTTTTGAGAAATGAACATTTTTGAGACATATGAGCTTGAATGCTGTCTGGACTCAGTTTATAGTCCATTTGGTTTCTTTGAAACATTTAGTGATTTCATTAACATATTGTTTATTTTCACTGTATTGTGATTCTGCCTGCTTTTACATTGTGTCATCATATTTGAAATTGTATCAAACTGTTTATGCAAACTATTTTGAAGATATATTTCTCATGGTTGTTAATTAAAAGTATCTGGCCTTCTATTTCTATGTGACGTATTAGTGACAGCGAGTAATCCAATCAGGAAATGTAAGCAAGGTCCTAAAAGACTGCAGATCATTTTTATATCTGTGAATCATGATATTTTACCATAGTTGCCAAAACACAAACAACTGCCAAATTATGCAGAAGGTTGACATGCCTTTTTGTTTATTTTTATTTACAAATTATGTTATACTGAGACATATTTGTGACAATCAGGATAAAATTAAATAAAACTTCAGGACAAAAACATGCTGGTCATAATGCTAAAATTGTTGTTTTAATGATGATTTTCTTTACCTTGAGGTGCATTACATTGGTGAACAGTATTATAGTCATTAATGCAAAACAGCAATTGGCTATGACGTTACCACATGACCACCAAAAGATCGCGCCAAACCTAGGAACAGTCAAAAAAAAAATATATATATTTTTGTCTGCCAATGTATCTATTTTGTCTTTCAACACATTGTTCTGTTTTCTTATTATAATATTTTTTACTTCTTTGCTGGATTTATATTGTGTAATCACATTTAATATATTGCTAGCACACTCCCATTTTTTTTACAATACCACAGAAATCATCACTCGTTTTTTCTAGGTTGTAATGTAAACCTCACTTATTTTCATATTACTTAAAAGTGCACCGATTTTTGTTAGTCTTTTACAAATAAATTAAAGTAGCAATTAGAAATGCTTTTTTATGGTTGTATATGTGTTACATCTTATGTTCTAATATTTACTAAGTATGCTAAATACCTCTGTATTAATTTCAGTCCTCTGAAGTTGATTTTGTTTTGAAATTAGTTTGTGTAAAATTTTGAATACAGTAAGAAGTACAGTAGAGTAATCATAGAGAATGGACTGGAGAGACTAATGTATTTAGAATGAACCTCTGCTTCATTAGTACATTAAACTGGCTTCATTAGACTTCAAATGTTTAAAATAAGAATGCAATTCAGTCTCCTTTAACATTATTAGGTTAGGATAAGCTACTTAAACAAAACATTCACATGAGTATATTAATACCAGTAATAAAACTGAATGACAGAAGATTTACAAGTGTTTTGTTTGAATATGTCTGCAAGGTAGGTTTCACCAGTCACTACTGTGATATTGCCATTTCCTTGAAAGAGTACTCCATGATGTGGAGAACAAGAGGCTGGATATTAATTTCACAGTTGCCCTATTCCCAGCAGCTGCTTTGGTTTAAAATTAGACTTGGCAATCTCCAGTAGTGCCAAAAAGATTATCTAGCTATTTTGTTTGGCTGTCTCTAACAGATGAATATGAAAAGTACAGTAACAGCCAACCATTTTAAAAGAGTCCAAAATGAGATATCATTAGCTGTATAAGAAGTGTTAATGTTAAAAAAGAAAATAAAATTTAAGCAAGGCCATAATCAACTAAGACTGGTTTTCCTCTTTGATGTGCCTTAAATCTTGGCAATAAATGTGTTGAACTTGCCATTGCATGGCAATAACAATTATTCCCTGAGTCATTAGTGGCCAGTTTAGTGCTAGTTGTCAGAATCTATCAGCAGGCCTCCTGTATTTTTAAAGAGGTGTGTTAAATTTCTTGCTGTCTTTCATCAAGATGTTTTCCCAAACATCCTCAATATAATTTTCACTTAGCAAGCACTTTTGTTTTTGTTTTATGTCAAACAAGGTGTTAATGGCTTTGCTTATTTGTCGCAATGAACTTTAGATTCTCATTAACATATTTAAATTTTTTTACTTTCACAGCATAAATCATTTCAACAGCTCAATTTCAATACAAATCATTGTAAAAATATTTTTCTTAAGACATTGCATTTAAAAGAAACTGGCAACTGTCTTTCTTAAAAGAGTGCAAAACAAAAAACATTCAGTGGAAGGAAACCTCCACTAGCCCAAAACATTGATTTGAACAGTCACTAATAAAGTTAGAAATGAGCTGAGAGATATGGGTGTAGATTGTAGATGAGATTGTAAATCCCTGTAGGGATTCACGAGATACAGGGTAGGATGAGTTAAGCCTTGTGACTTTAGTCTGACTAGAATGGCATGCCCGAATCAAGCACTTGTCTTGTTAGATATCCGGTGCTTGGAATGAGGAAAAAATAGCATGCAGAATCATGGCAACCCCTTTGTATCTGAACAGTGCTTCACCTTAGCCTGTTTTTATGTCATTAATTAGCTTTTAATGTTCTAGCTGCATTTCTAGTTGTTAACTCAGAACTATTAATGAATACAATTGATTTCTTAATATTTACATCAGTTTGTTCTTTTACTATTCATTGCATTTGCTGGATGCGAAGAGATGCTTTATGGCTTTGGTTATGTATTTCTTTTTTAACTGTTATTTAGTTTAAAATGAAATACTTACCAGACTTGAAAGGTTTTGTGGATGAAACCGTGGGAGGTACTGGATAGCGTGGGGGTGCATGTGCCTGTCCTTAAGTTATATTTATCTTCGGGTAGCAGCAATCTGGAGAAGGTACAGGTACATGGCAGTGGGGCAGATGTTTTACAAAGCAGGGTTACTGGTGGTTGACTGGCATGAAACGCACAAAGTTGGTACTCAAGAATGGCTCTCAGTGATGCAAGTTGGCAAGGGGTCACGGGCACACACACATAGACTGGACAAAATTTTAAATGGGGCACATGCATATGAAGAAGTGGAAAAGGTATGTGAAGAACAGCGCATTGTCAGGTGGTATCCTGAATTGAGTATCTCTGCCACCCGTGGTAATCAGATAGGGCTGTTTTGTGTATCTTCAGTCTGTATGATACAATGAGGGACGGCTGCAAAAGGAACTTCAGTGCTGGCTGCTAAGACTTTTTGATGCTAGCTTTTCCATAATTCCAAAACTATTATATTCAGATATTTATGAACACTGTCCTGGCTTTGTAACTCCGACTCTTTGCAACTCTCTAACCTACGTCTATCGTAAAATTTTCATACTTCATAATATTTAAACAGCACTTCAAAGTTGATATTTTTGGTCTTGCATTTTACATCTACTAACCCATTGTTTTATTATGTTAGATTCACTATTTGGTACTACCCATATGATGGTGACTCCTCCTAATTTCCTATTAATTCTCACTCTGAGCTATTTTCTGTCAATAGTAGGGTATTGGTTTTTATTCTCCTTTGATGCGTTGAAATTTGCTTGTCTTCCCCTATAATCAACTATTTTTTTTTCTATCTTGTACTAGAGTATTCTTGTATTCTGATTTGTTGCCTTGTGCTTAATTCTTGAGTGGTAGATAAGGTGCTTTGTGATGGTACTTTGACAGTTGGTTTAATTTTTACAGTTTCATATTATTATGATTGCGTTGGACTGAGTATTAATTTTAAGAATTGCAGAAATAAACAACCTGTGGCCTGAAGGGGCTGTTTTAAAGCCCCAAAGCCCAAGCATAACTACACCAAACACAGTCCCACATTTAAGGTAATTTCTTTATTTAAGTAAATACCTTTCACTGGATTTTCTTTTACACCAATACAAGTATAATTATTTCTCCTCCACTTCTCCCGGGTGAGCTTTTCCCTTCTTTATTCCCGACTCTTACTCACCAAGGTGTGGCAAAGGCCTCCTTTAAATCTGGAGCAGAAAGTAACTCGGACACACCAGCAGTGTAACCAAGAAGCACTTCCAGTTCAGGCAGAACTTCTCCCTGAGAGAGGAGCCGGCTCCCAGCAGCCCCCTCTAGCAGCACCAAAGACCTTAATAGGGCAGCCCAAAAGAATGACAACTCCCATGCAGCCCTTAAGTAAAATTTGAATTTTTTTCAGCATGAGTTATTAAGGATAAATAACAAAGTTCAGACACTTGCTTAATGTGAGCATCCTTCTGAAACACCATAGCCACTGTGAGGTCATGGGTCACACAGCACATGCATCAAATACCTAGCAACCTTGCAGCATCACAAACAACAAACAACAAAATGGAAATGCAAATGAAATCCAAAAACACATAGTGATGGGATTAATGAAAAAACAAGCATACAACATGGCAACAAGATAATGTCACAAAAATAATAATAAAAAATATTTAAACTGACACATATTATTCTTAAAAAACAAAAGAAAGCAAAAATGATATAACCAGTTCCTTATTGTGGAATCTTTTAATGTTATCTTTCAGATGTTCCCTATGAGTCTTTTAGTAGTGCCATACAATCAGTACTGAAAACATCTTTGCTATATTTTAAGATCTGGTGCTGTTCTACAGTATATATTGATGATCTAATGTGCCTAGTATACCATTTTTCTTAAAGCTTATCATCCTTCAATAAAGCACTTACCTGTGGGTAAGTAAAACATTAAAACTTACTTTAAGTGTGATCTTTTTAATAAAATGAATTTTTCTCTATTTTACTTGTCTTACAGATTAAAGTGAGCTCTTAAGAAACAGAAAAATTGGGCAAAAGCAAGTGCCCAATCTGCTGACAAGTCTATTTTGTTGACCCTCCCAACCTCTTTTGTGACAATATGGAGCTTGAAAAACTCTCTCCCTCTGAATCATTAGACATGATGGCCAATGGGAATCACATGAGTGATCTAAGTCCAGAAAAAATTACACTGGAAGATGGGTAAGTGCAGACTTTGTTTAAGTGTCGCCAAGTCCAACATCAACTGCTATTGTTTGGTTTTTGTACTATATTAAATTCAAAGCTTAAATAAATCTTCAATTTGTTTTGACATTTCCTTTGGTCACTTAATAGCGGATATGGAGCTTAACTGACCTTCTTTTTATGTTGAAATCTTCAGAAAAGGGATTATTCTTCATGTTATTTGAAGATGGAGTTTACAGAAGAAAAAAGTTTCCATGCATGAGCCAAGTTTCGTGAGAGATATCAAAGGAAAATTTTAAGTATAGTCTACCTTAAAATATTGATGTTATTTAAACAATGAATCTTTAACTAAATAACTAAATAGACTATATGTCACTAAGTTTATTAATTGAATATACTGAGTTTAGCTGTCTCCATGTGACAACATGTCCTAATCTGGCCTATACTGTAATCACTGTGGTACATATGTCTAGCTTAATCAAATATTGATCTCAAACTTTGAGATAGGAGGCTATAGAGACTGTAATATGATGTAAGCCAATGATAATTTGTGTTAATAACTGACCATTTTATTTATCATGTCTACCTATTTAAAATCTGTAAATTTTACACTATTATTGTCATTTTTATTCATCAAAAATGAAGCCAACATGTTGAAGCATATATATGCAAAGGAAAGTATACTCCTTAATTAAGAAACTTGTTGAACTAAAGTGAAATCTGTTACACAATGTTTGCCACCTGAGCTTAGATATATCTATTATTTACTTTTAATTAAAAAAGGAACCTACTCTGAACAGTATATTTTTCTTCAAATAGGGTTAAGAAGTTTTGTGTGCACCTTTTTAGTTTATTTCAAAGTTACACTTTTTTTTAATCTTTTTTGCTACTTCTATCATTAATACAAGTTTATGATGGCAACTAGACTGTGGTGGAATGGTGCCCTGGCTTTTTCCTGCCTTGCACTGGAATAGGCTTCAGACCACGCAATTCTGAATTGAATTAAGCAGATTTGAGATTATTATGATGCCAAAATATGTTTGCTTCTGTGAACTATTATTATTTAACAAATGGCTCTGGTTTATGTTAATGTTTCAGTAATTTGCATTTTAAAGTCTGCCAAAATAAAAGAGTAGCCACAATAGATATAAACATTTGCATTGTTACCAATAAGGCAGTTTGCAGTTAACATGCAACCAATGTAACAGAACTGCTGGCCTAGTTTCAACACTGTGCCAACAGTAGTTTGTCTAGTGACCACAATTCTGAAAATGTTGATCTACACGTGATGCCCCAGTGCCTGCAACCATGGGCACCGCCTTCTGTTGGGACATCATGTAGTCATGAACTGAGATGGACCAGGGCATGTGAGGAGGCAGTCAATATTTTCAGTTCAAAACTATAGCAGAAGTTTACTCAAAAAACAAAAAAAATTTAAGTACTACAGTACATTCAATAGTCATTAAATAAATAATATTTCTTTACAAACAAATTGTGCCTTTAAAACAATGTCTTAGGGTGTTCAATAAATAAATACCCATTAAATAAACAAATAAATAAACTTTTAAAATCCAAACACCATTCTTCACAAGGTTCAGACCTGAACTTCCACCTCAGTTAGTGCCCCACAGCTCACACTGGATTCTTCTACTCTATTCGGATGCCGCTATTTTATGTATCCTCCTGTCTATATATCATTCATGCGGCTTCTCTCCACTCTTGTCTGCTCGCTGCAAGTGCACCAGCAGACTCATACATAGCCACACTCTGGAACCCTCACACCAGCTGTCCGTCCTGTACCCATCTGCACATCAACAGAGCCGACTCTGCCTGTATTGTCCTTTCAACCCACAGTTCTAATTAACCTGACTTACAAGTGATCACTGTTTCTCTTTATGTTGTTTTGTTGTCTTCCCCTCCCTACCACTAACCCATTTCACCTTTTTATGCTTGCTTGCTTTCATCTGCTGCCTGCTAATTATTGTGCTGCCTACCCATTAATCAACACAATCCAGTCAACCTACATGTTGATATGCACACTGTAAGGAAGTGCGATTAGACAGCCAGGCAGTGCCTAAAAACCATTTAAACCACTAATAAATTAACCCATTAAAACATCCCCATACTCGTCTTATCACACTGCATTCATAACTTATAGACTAAAAATACAGCATGTCTGTCCACGATTATACTCCAGTCCTACTGTATCAACAATAACATCATAATCAGCAGGAGATTCATCATCTCATTATTAGCACACACATGGTGTCCTTTCTGGATCGTTGATGTTATTCCTATTGTTGAAATTCAACAATTTAGTAATGACAAAAATGAAAAGACTATAATGTGCTAATTTTGGAAACTACTGCAGAAGTGCTCACAACAGTCTTTGCTCTCTTAATACTTCTTGGTCTTCAAACTGGCCAATAATGAGTTACTTAGTTCCAGCTGTCCAGGATAGTTTGCACAAGTTTCCCTGCTCTCAGGATACAGTAGCAGTGCTACATAATTAATCTCTTTATTGGACTGAGTTCAGTTTCCATCTTTCACTCTGTCATCACACGCTAAATTGACTTATAGAATAACAAGTAGTCTAATATATAAACAGTTGAACTAAATGGAAAAAAATCAAGAAAGTAAACACATAACCCTTCAGCTTTACTGTTTACACCAATCTATGAAAATCAGACTGCAGCAGATAATGGCAGTGTCCACATTGACATCATTCACAACCTGCTGAGCAAAGGAGGATGATTCTATTATCTTAGCAAACTAATACGTTGGGAGGGGAGAGTAGCTGGTATCCCATGTGGGTGACTAGTGTACATGGTAAGGATTGACGCTATACCTCACCACGGCCACAATAACCAGAAAAAAGTGATTATTCAGTAGAATTACACAACAATTCATGTGTGAATATCACACAGCTTAGCCATGATTCTGTGGACCTGCCTTCAAGCAGCTAGTAAAATGAGTTTGAGGTGTGAAATTCAGCACATAGGTGTCAGGTGCCAGAAGAATCAACAACACGTGTATACTGCTCATATTTATTACAATATTTATTTTATTACGAAATTGTGTTAGATTGAGTTTCTAAGCTTTTTTGTGTTCTTTTCATACCATGTCATTTACCTAATTCAGGATAAAATATTTGCTGCAAATGTAGCTGTAGATGTAAATGCTAAGATGGAATTAGTCTGTTTATTACAACTGCTTGATTGTGATATTATAAACAGTTTTCCATTAAGAGCTGATAAGGAATTTGGTCTGTCTGACTTTTTTAGAATTTATCACTCAATATCTTTTCTCAAGACCATTATCATTGTTTTCTTTGCAATTAAATTTGCTCCATGTAGAACAGAGCTGGAGTTAGCAGTGTTAGGTATGCTGGACATCTTATCTGCAGCCTTTTTCTATTTGAACATTTAATGGATTTGTTTTGCTGTACCACTGTGCCCCATATCCTTATTCTATCTTATGGTACCTCCTAGTTATTCCAAATAAAACCAAACATTTGTAAACTTCTAGACTGTGCTATTCATATTTTGCCTCATTCTGTTTATTATTTCTAGAAAGTCATTGTGTAGAGTTAGAGTACTGAATTTCATTAAAATCATAATGCACTTAATATATGATTTACATCTCTCTAAATAAACAAGCAAAAAAAGCAAGAACTATACTATATATGACTTTCTGACTATTTGTATCTCAGTCAGTACTATGACATAGTTCTGGCATTTGTGCAGTAATTGGACAATCATGAACAATCAAACTCTTGTTTGAATCTATCCATTCATTGCCTCAAATGTCTCAATCCACTTTTCAGGGTCTCTTCAGCCTAAGGTACAAGGCAGGAAATTACCCTGCATGAGACACCAATTTAGAATCACAAATTAATCTAATCTTCCCATCTTTAAAATGCAGGTGTAAAATCAGAGCATGTGGGAAAATGGGGACAGGTGGATAATATGTAAATTCTATGTAGAAAATGACAAAGCTAAGATTCATATGCAAAATGTTGAAGCTCTGAGGCAGCAGCACTCACCACTGGACCAGCATGCCACTTAGCATTACATTTACTTTTCAACAGAAATTATTGTTTTGCAACTGGTGATCACACACCTGCATAAGACAATCGGGCAGTCAGCATCACTAGGCAGAAATGGGCAGAGAGAAGCAGGAGGTGACGAATGTGGAGTACAATGTTTAGGACTTCATCACTGACATTGGCTAACAGGATCAGGGTTCATTCATGTTAGATTTGAATTGATTTGAGTTGTAAAGATATGTTCGTTCCTAACTGGCAGGTATGAAGGTCCTGGAGCAGAAGAAGCAGAATGTGAAGAATTTATCCCCCATAAGACTACTACTAAGAAGCAGACACAGTTTACAGATGTGAGTTATAACAAGGACATAGGTTGGAGAGAAAGGACTACTAAAGTCATGGTCGCTGACCTCTTTATTTCACATATCAATGCATGCTTCATCCTTCTCATTTCAGTTTGAAGGGAAGACCTCCTTTGGAATGTCCGTATTCAACCTCAGCAATGCTATTATGGGAAGTGGAATATTGGGATTGGCATATGCCATGTCAAACACCGGAATTGTCCTTTTTATGTAAGTATTTGCTAAGTAATGTAATTTGTTGACGTCTCAAGCGTTGAACTGGAGTGACAGTAAGGCTATTATGTCCCCATGTTTTATTTTCTGCTACTTCTGTGGACCACTACACAATTTATATCCCTTAAAAGTATCCTGACAACTTGTACATGAAAATGGTTGTGACTTAGAAGCTATTCATTTTTGTGTTGTTTTAAGTCACTTTACTATTTTTTTAGGCAAAAATGTCATATCCTCAAAAGATGTAAAATAAAACAATCATTCAGCTGTGGTGGTTTAGCTAACAAGTGAAGGATGAAAATAAAGGCCTGGGAATTATAACATGAACAACAAACTCTGTTCCAATATTGTAATCTTGTAAAGATAGGGCAGCCCTAGATAACAGCAGGCTAAGCAGTATACTGTTTGATAATAAAGAAGGGCTGAGCTACAGTATAGACACTCTATACATTTTTCTCCCAGTCAAGAGACATTTAAACTTAATTACTTTACAGTTTCTAGTTAGTTTTCTTCAGTCTCATTCCTAGCCCTCCCCCCTAGTATGACATGACCTGATCAATGTCTTTTTTGTATGTTCAGTGAGAGGCCTTTTAAACCAGCTTATTACAAACTTAGTTGCACAGCTGCCCTAAATGTTAGGCACCATGCCCATGATGCCATGGCTCTGAGGTCAATGCTATTTGCAGTTAATTCCATCTACTGATTAATTCTTTCTGTGCTTACGAGACTCCAGGTACTCCAGCAGGCAGCACATACTAAGTACAGTGATCCCTCGCTATATCGCGCTTCGCCTTTCGCGGCTTCACTCTATCACGGAGTTGGTTTGCCCAGTTGATTTCATACAAGGGACGCTATTGGCAGATGGCTGAGAAGCTACCCAACTTACTTTTCTTTCTCTCTCTCTTGAGCTGACTATCTGTGATCCTGACGTAGGGGGTGTGAGCAGGGGGGCTGTTCGCACACCTAGACGATACGGACGCTCGTCTAAAAATGCTGAAAGATTATCTTCACGTTGCTACCTTCTGTGTGCAGCTTTTAAGTATGCTGCACGGTGCTTCGCATACTTAAAAGCTCAAAGGGCACATATTGATTTTTGACTTTGTTTTTCTCTAAAGCTCAAAGGGCACGTATTGATTTTTGACTTTGTTTTTCTCTGTCTCTCTCTCTCTATCTCTCTCTCTGCTCCTGACGGAGGGGGTGTGAGCTGCCGCCTTCAACAGCTTTGTACCGGCGGTGCTTCGCATACTTAAAAACAAACAGCCGTATTGATTTGTTTGCATTCCTCTCTGTTTCCTTTGAAGAGGAAGATATGTTTGCATTCTTTTAATTGTGAGACAGAACTGTCATCTCTGTCTTGTCATGGAGCACAGTTTAAACTTTTGAAAAAGAGACAAATGTTTGTTTGCAGTATTTGAATAACGTTCCTGTCTCTCTACAACCTCCTGTGTTTCTGCGCAAATCTGTGACCCAAGCATGACAATATAAAAATAACCATATAAACATATGGTTTCTACTTCGCGGATTTTCTTATTTCGCGGGTGGCTCTGGAATGCAACCCCCGCGATGGAGGAGGGATTACTGTAGTTGGATTCAATTTTTACAAATTTGTGCAGTGAAAGAAGAAAAGTACTACAATTAACGTTGTACTTGGAAAGTTTCAAAATTACATAAAAATGAGTAACATTTTGTTCACTTTTTTGTCTTATTTCTCTTCATTTATTTTCACCTTTATTCCAGTTGTTTATCATTATCTGTCACCATTTTGGAAGGGCTCCTATGACACAACACCTTACTAGGGGGAATACTTTCATGTCTGCACATGTGTGTATGATGTCATGGTGGTCATCTTTAAAAGAGCCAGCCACATGCTCAGAAAGAGTCTGCACTTTTTAAAGTACAGTTTTAAAGTAAAGGGAATAGTCTAGGAAAAGAAAGTTAGCTTCTCAGGCAGTTTCTTTTCAAGCTTTTTGTTTTATTCTCATTTTGTCCTGACTTCAAGCATGCCCTACTATTCTTTGTTCTTGCTGTTAGAAGGATTTCCCTCTCTCGCTCGCTCAAAACACAACAGGTTAATACAGGCAGTAAATAAAATACACATGGTATGCTTGAGGTAAGGTGGTTTGAAGAGGCACCATTCAATTTCATGAGATACTGGATGTATGGGACATTATACTAACTGGCTACCCATGATTGTTTATAGTCTACATTGCTGTGTTTGTGGAAATGTATTATATAAATGTCTCCCTCCACACCTCTACTTCAACACTATGTTACAGCAGCATTTCCTAAAGTGTTTTAATTTGCCTTGGTGATCTGAATATTGGCATTTCCCAATTTCACTTTTTCTTAATTTCTAATCAAGAGAATGCACCTTGGGTACTTGAAGCAGATGTTTATGCCACATCACTTTTTTTTCATTCTATCATCTATTACCTGACAAATGTGACAATGGAATGTGGGGGGTTATAGTTGTATTTTAATTTTCTCTGTTGCTTGCTTACTGAGCAACTGTGCCTTCTATGTGCCTTAAGAATTCTGAGTCTAGTATACAGATGAGCATTTCTTTGTGCATTTAATTTTATGTCATTTTAAAATTTTCAGATTTTAATTTTCTGATTTTAAAATGATCAGACATCTTACTTTAAATTAAAATTAAATAAATATAAATTAATCACACCAATAAAAGGCTAACACCCCACTTTGTGCTCAAAACCTTCTTTCCTTTTTTTCCTCTGACTGTGATTATGCTCATGTGCTTAGAGACAACTCTAAATGCAATTCAGTACTTCTAAGAAGTTCAGAAACAGTTTATCCAGAATTAGAAAATTGGGGTGTAATCACTTACAGGAGATTTCAATATACAGTGGGGCAAGGAAGTATTTAGTCAGCCACCAATTGTGCAAGTTCTCCCACTTAAAAAGATGAGAGAGGCCTGTAATTTTCATCATAGGTATACCCTCAGCTATGAGAGACAAAATGAGAAAAAAAAATCCAGAAAATCACATTGTCTGATTTTTGAAGAATTTATTTGCAAATTATGGTGGAAAAAAAGCATTTGGTCAATAACAAAAGTTCACTTCAATACTTTGTTATATACCCTTTGTTGGCAATGACAGAGGTCAAACATTTTCTGTA
Organism: Erpetoichthys calabaricus; assembly: GCF_900747795.2. NCBI lineage: Eukaryota > Metazoa > Chordata > Cladistia > Polypteriformes > Polypteridae > Erpetoichthys > Erpetoichthys calabaricus. Next base: position 66,710,509 of record NC_041404.2, on the reverse strand, counting down.
AGTCTTCACAAGGTTTTCACACACTGTTGCTGGTATTTTGGCCCATTCCTCCATGCAGAGCTCCTCTAGAGCAGTGATGTTTTGGGGCTGTCGCTGGGCAACACGGACTTTCAACTCCCTCCAAAAATTTTCTATGGGATTGAGATCTGGAGACTGGCTAGGCCACTCCAGGACATTGAAATGCTTCTTACGAAGCCACTCCTTCGTTACCCGGACGGTGTGTTTGGGATCACTGTCATGCTGAAAGACCCAGCCACGTTTCATCTTCAATGCCCTTGCTCATAGAAGGAGGTTTTCACTCAAAATCTGACGATACATGGCCCCATTCATTCTTTCCTTTACATGGATCAGTCGTCCTGGTCCCTTTGCAGAAAAACAGCCCCAAAGCATGATGTTTCCACCCCCATGCTTTACAGTAGGTATGGTGTTCTTTGGATGCAACTCAGCATTCTTTCTCCTCCAAACACAACGAGTAGAGTTTTTACCAAAAAGTTCTATTTTGGTTCCATCTGACCATATGACATTCTCCCAATCCTCTTCTGGATCATCCAAATGCTCTCTAGCAAACTTCAGACGGGCCTGCACATGTACTGGCTTAAGCAGGATTTGAGTCCCTGGCGGCGTAGTGTGTTACTGATGGTAGCCTTTGTTACTTTGGTCCCAGCACTCTGCAGGTCATTCACTATGTCCCCCCCGTGTGGTTCTGGGATTTTTGCTCACCGTTCTTGTGATCATTTTGACCCCACGGGGTGAGATCTTGCGTGGAGCCCCAGATCGAGGGAGATTATCAGTGGTCTTGTATGTCTTCCATTTTCTAATAATTGCTCCCACAGTTGATTTCTTCACACCAAGCTGCTTACCTATTGCAGATTCAGTCTTCCCAGCCTGGTGCAGGTCTACAATTTTGTTTCTGGTGTCCTTTGACAGCTCTTTTGTCTTGGGCATAGTGGAGTTTGGAGTGTGACTGTTTGAGGACAGGTGTCTTTTATATTGATAACGAGTTCAAACAGGTGCCATTAATACAGGTAACGAGTGGAGGACAGAGGAGCCTCTTAAAGAAGAAGTTACAGGTCTGTGAGAGCCAGAAATCTTGCTTGTTTGTAGGTGACCAAATACTTATTTTCCACCATAATTTGCAAATAAATTCTTTAAAAATCAGACAATGTGATTTTCTGGATTTTTTTTCTTATTTTGTCTCTCATAGTTGAGGTATACCTATGATGAAAATTACAGGCCTCTCATCTTTTTAAGTGGGAGAACTTGCACAATTGGTGGCTGACTAAATACTTTTTTGCCCCACTGTATGTGAACCTGAAAAGTTTTCATCGTGACATATCTTAAAGTGCCCAGATATGTTCACAAAGTCAATGGCAAATTCTGTTCAGCTGAAATTTCAGGATGTTAAGGCCCCAGCTTATTTCTTCACAAACATGGTATACTGTATATACATTTGCTAAATGAAATTGTGTTCTAAAGTTAAGCGTTTTCTATAAATTTAAACAAATACATTTCAAGTGTCTGTTTTTTTATAATGGAAGCCATAGGACACCACCAGAAAACAAAAGCTTAACGTAGCAAATATGTCCATTTTTCAAGCCAAGAAAGTTATCAAGCATTGATCCGCAACTTGACATTACATACGCATTGTAAAATAGCTTATAAACATCATTTTCGAGCAAAAAAATACCAATATTATGAGACTCGGCCATTTTAAACAAAGACCAGACGTGTGCATTTGTCTTCCTCCACAAGGGACGTGGTTTCCTTGCAAAAGACATAATCACACTAAACTGTTCCTGCTCCATACTTGGTATCGTATTGATTTACTTCTGTATTTATGTGAGAACTCCTCCTACAAAGGCCACTGCTATTAAACCAGCAAATAGAAAATGTATCCCACTGCAATATGTGATGATATTATTTCTAGATCCCTTTTATTGGTAAAAACATTCATTGGAAATACTGAAGGCATATTTTCTTGTATTGAAACTTTTGCCGCTTCAAAGATGACATATGTGGTAAGTTTTTAAGCTTTTTTTTCTAGAGGTGCTCATTACCTCATGCCTTCTATCATAAAATACCTGGACAGGATATGTATTTTTTATAATTGAATAAAACATTTCATTTTAGAACACAATTTTGGATGGAAAATGCATATATACCATGTTTGTGAATAAATAACGTTTGACTACTCAAAAACACTTTTGTACCCTGGTCTCTCCAAAATACTTATCATATAGTCTCGATACCAGCAATGCAATTTCAAATGCAAGGTTCATTCCTACCTTGGAACATTACATGGTGTCACATAGAGACAAATTGAGCTTGTTTATTTTACATAAATGAGGCTTTTGAGGTCATTAATTCTTTTTAACAAGTACTCAGCACTGTCTGATATCTATCTGTCATTTAGCAGTTTCTCCAGTTGCAAAATCCACTAGCTTTTATAGTTCACAGTTTCTTTGTTTTCCTTTTTTAATCTATAGAGCACCTTTAACCTCTATAACATGCCTAGGCTTCAATACCAAATGAAAGGAATTTGAAAATATTTTTATAATGTATCTGTAATGGTCATAAAGTCTCCAACCTTTTTATCATTGGTATAACTTTACAAAACCGTTTGTGAGTTCTCTCTAAATTATAAGCACAAATGCCACTTAAACTTATACAAAGCTTGCAGAGAGAAGTGTTTGGGGAATAAGGTTTTGTGGTAGATCATCGATTTGTATTCTCAAATGATTGGAAGCTGTGTTTCAGGAAACAGGACTTTTTTTTTCATAACCTTTTAGACTGCACAGAATATTCTGAATCCCCCTTTTAGGCCCAAAATGGCAATAGTTCAAAAAAATAAATGATAATCTTTATGCAATTGTACATTTTAGCCGTGCCAACATGTTTTAAAATCAAATCTGTGTAGCATAGTCCCCCCACCCTCCACCAAACACTCACTTCTCTCCTACTAAATGTCTCAATAACCTCAGCAGCACATTCAGTTGCTTGCTCTAGCAGGTAGTATTGATCTTGAGTAGAAAAGACGAAGCAATTTAACTAGCCATGTCAGAATTTTCAATGTGAATGTGATTAATCCCATTAACTAGCTTGTTTACTAATGATGTTTGCTTTCAACTATAGGAACATTTTCTAGCTGAGCACTATCTCTGTGTGATGGACACTTCTCAGAACATTATTCTGAGAAAAGGTGTCATTCATTATAATTCATTGTAAATTTTTAACAATTTAAAGACAGACTGTTACTGTGTAAGTACAGTAGCCACTCTTACTGAAACACAATACAGTATGTGTATGTGGCATTTTGTTTCAAAGCAGCAGCAGAATTCTGTTTCTTCCATATAAAACACTTTATGTCAAGTAACATATACACTATAATAACACAAGCAGTCAGCCAGATTTGTTTTATACAGCACCTTCATTACAAAAGACGTTGTTAATGGTACATTGTACATGAATGCATATTCCCACAGTTTAATCCCAATGTAGCCTAGTCACTAGTAAAATGTTATCAATTTAGATTAAAAATTTAAACCAACAGAAAAGTTTAAGTATTTTTTTGTAGGGAGGCATTTTTCTAAGATTCTAAATAATGGAAAGACAATGAAAAGACTTTAGAGCAGGTGTATATGCCACTGATTACTGAGAGGAAAATATTCTGTAATGATTAGAGATGTGTGGGAAAAGAAGCTGTTAGTAAAAGTAGGGGGCCTCACTGCTGTGCAAGGCATTGTTATTCATTTTTTGTAGATATTTTAAACTTTGAGGTAGAAGAATTGTGTTTAGGCTCATTTTGTTTGTTTTATTCAGAGAACACTTTTGTTCCAATTTTGTTTTTTTCTTTGGCTTTTCATGTCTTGTTTTGCTTTCTTCATTTCTGTAACAAGTGCAGTGTGCAGTTATTTGATCTGTAAATTGCAGGAAAAAAAATGTACAAAAACATTCTTGGAATGTTTAAGAGGAAGCGAACCTGTGAGCAACGGAAGGAAGGCAGTGAGGCCTACCATTTCTGCATGGGGTAACCCCTTTAAAACTGTCCAGCTTGGGACTTGATATCATCTACATGACCCTCTAGTCTAGATGAGGGATCATGCAAACTGACTAGTATTAAAGTTAATTATTTATATCAAGCAATTGAGGCTCATCTTAAACTGCAGAGATGCCAGAGCCCTCTTTAAAGCGATTAATTTGGACTTTTATTAGTTTAGACCTGAAAGGGCCTTTTTCTTTAGAAGCTAGATTGCTTTACTAGATATTGGTATTGGTTTTGTTAATTTCTCAGAAAGACATCTCCTTCAGTATAGTTCTTATTGCCTTATGAAAATCTTCATAATAAAGAGAAAAAAGTTAAACCAAATTGAGTTTAGCTGTGTGATATGCAGGAAGTAAAATCTTTTTACACAAAATGCAAATTTTAATTAATTTTTTGCATATTTCTCATATTTTGAAAAAAAATCTTTATTCTTAAATGATAAATTCTGTTCAGGCACACTATAGCAAGGAAAAAATCATAAAATGTTTTGTAGAACTGCATTTTCATTTTTTAATATGAATGAGATACATATACAACAATACAAGTGAAGTTTGTTCATGCCAGTGAGTTCAGTGCATTTGCCCCTGGTAGCTTTTTCTTTAAAATAAGCATTTTGAAATCACCAAGTTGTTGTATTTTTCCTTCTTCAGTTTCATTTGGCCTTATAAAAGATCCAAGTCAGAATGGGGGGGGGGTGTGAAAACATGTTGAGTATTGCGCTTTATTCTTAAAAAAAACATTCTATAGATGGATAATGACAATATGTAGCTAAAAGCAACTACACCACAGTGCATTGGAATATCATCTTGCTGTCAAATATGCCCTTGAAATGGAAACCCAGTGGGGAGCTTTAATGTCCATGTGCTAAGCGTGGGGCTCTACACATGCTAAGAAGATTATCATGCTGCGTGATTAAAGGATTCAAAGAATAACCCAAAGAGCTCTGATAAGCAGCCTGCAATCTATTCACCTGAGTCCACCCAATCTGCCTTGTAAACCAGAATCCTGGTTTGGCTTTCTACTCTGTAAAACCAGAGTAGACTGACTTTTGCCATCTGTGATTACAGTGTAGAATCCAATATACTAGCTCTCCAGTAGTGTGCATTAGATGCAGACACTCTGAGAACTCGGGTTGGCACGGTTGCGCAGTGGTAGCGCTGCTGCCGCCTCACAGTAGGAGACCTGGGTTTGCTTCCCGGGTCCTCCCTGCGTGGAGTTTGCATGTTCTCCATGTGTCTGTGTGTGTTTCCTCCGGATGCTCTGGTTTCCTCGCACAGTCCAAAGAAATGCAGGTTAGGTACATTGGCAATCCTACATTGTCCCTAGTGTGTGCTTGGTGTGTGGGTGTGTGTGTGCCCTGTGGTGGGCTGGCTGTGATTGGCTCCAGCAGACCCCTGTGACCCTGTGTTAGGATATACAATACAATACAATTTATTTTTGTATAGCCCAAAATCACACAAGAAGTGCCGCAATGGGCTTTAACAGGCCCTGCCTCTTGACAGCCCCCCAGCCTTGACTCTCTAAGAAGACAAGGAAAAACTCCCAAAAAAAACCTTGTAGGGAAAAATGGAAGAAACCTTGGGAAAGGCAGTTCAAAGAAAGACCCCTTTCCAGGTAGGTTGGGCGTGCAGTGGGTGTCAAAAGAAGGGGGTCAATACAGTACAATACAATACACAGAACAAATCCTCAATACAGTATAAAAATAAAAATTTTAGAAGTACGGAGCAGAATTTAACAGTAGAGGATATCACATAAGAAGATCTGGATATATTTAGAGTCCTGGAGACCTCGTCCATCAAGCTGCCTCCCCCATTTGGCCATTCCATGGCTGAAACAGCACTGGGCCAGCCAATCCGATGAAAGGACCTCTCCTTCCCACGATTCCTGCGATCCTCCATCAGGGATGACTTTACCTTAGGCAGGCAAAACAACTTGACAGGTGGGCCTTGGCACCAAGTGCCATATAGCGGGTTAGAAAATGACTGACTGACTCTGAGAACTCTGTTGTCATTCAAATGCAGACTACAGTTAGAAATGCTTGCCAGCAGTAATAATACAGTTTGTGAGACTGTAGATTGCCCAAGAGGTAGAGGGCAAGACAACCATGTGGCCCAAATCATTACAACTGTGACTTTGTCTTTTATGAAGGATTATGGAGTTTTGTCTTTGTTCATGTGTTATCAGCTGCTCATTCCTGAATTATTATGTTAATCAAGACTTTATATTGATGCAAGTTTTCATTTTTAAATACTAATGTTTGTGTTAAATATGCAAGTGTTGTAAGATTTAGTACTTATCATGCTCTCGTTTATACGATGTACTTTGGCACTGTATTCTGTGAAGAATATAAGTGTAAACTAAATTATGTGAAACCTTTCTATTCATTAAGTCAACTCAGTTCTTACTAAATATTAAGATGGCTTTCACAGGACTGTACACAGAAGGGTGTAGGCACTTTCTTAGTTCTGTAGTAGTTTTTAATTTTTCATTTACTATTCAGTTGCTTCTCAAAGCTTTTACTTGTTCAATACTAGTTAACAAAGTGAGTGGCAGATAAAAATAACTTTTTTTCATTTTCACATTCACTTCTGATTTCTTGTTAAACATCTGTTTTTGGTTATTGGGTGAACAGATTGGGCATTTCTAAAATGATTTCCTACATTTATTAAATTATTTGCTATTCAGCTACAACCTGGAGCCATTTAGTCACTTATTTCCTCAAGACTACTTCTTGAATAGTATGTTGAACCTGTGCTAACCTAGGGAGACCATACTGACATTGTGGTTACTGATTGGCAGCTTTTGGTATCACGATAATGACAAGACTACAGTCAAAGCATTGCTGCTTTGATACCATTTTTTAGTTGTCACATTATTTTATATCATCGTGGCTTGGAAACTTAGACTTGAAGTTACAACTTACACAGGCAAACAAGACAGAAAAAGAGGGTATTATATGCAGTGTAAAATAACAGGAGAAAAAAAAAACTAAAACCACACTATAAAAAGTAGTAATGTTAGCTATAATTTCCATTTAGGTAACTAAACAAATATCTATTGTAAAGTAGAATGATTTGGAACAAGGCTGTCAGCCTAGTTTAGATTCCCAGTGTTAGTAGAAAAGGTACAGTATATAAAACAGCTTTGCCTACATAATCTGTGAGCCAGGATGTTTAATGCTATCTGTTTTAGTACTTTTTCGCCTTTATTGTATAAGATTGCTGTTGACTGTGTAAAGGCAGCACAATGTAGTGAGCATGTTGTATGAGTGGCGATCTTGTAGCTCTGCCTATGAACTAGCTTATTGTAGAAGGATCAGGCAGGCTACCTTCTCTCTGAATATATTTATATAATGTAAAAATGGTAATGTAATTTAATCTTTCACATTGTATAGTTTTAAGGAAGTTTTCCAGCATAGGAAGTTCTTCACTATTAAAGCTCAAAATATTTTCCAATATTTGCTTTTAATTGGGAAGCCTATTAGCTCAGTGGCTACCAGTGGTCTGCCACTTTTATGGTACACTGCATTTGAATTCCTCATCCTGTCGCTGCCAGAGTGGAACTTGCATTTTCTCTCCAGGCCTCCATAAACTTTCATATGGCCACTCTGGTTTTCCATATCTCAGTCTAAACATGTGTATATTAGCTAAACTGCGAGTTTCAAACTGGCTCTGTGTCTGGCTGAGTAGGGCGTTTTTAGTTTTGATCTCTTCCTTAAGGCTGTTGCTTACAGGATAGCTTCAGACCTCTGTGACCCTGAACTGAATAAAGCAAGTTTAACAATGTTATGATGTAACGTGTTACTTTATTGAATAAATCTCTTTTAAGCAAAAATCATTTTTATTCTAATAAGTAATCCCATGCACCATTTATATTAAGGATAATAATACAAGGTTTAAAGATTGTAAATTGCCAGAGAATTAGTATGGGCTTATAAGAGTCTGTGCTCTGCAATTGACCGGTGCCCAATGTTGACTTGACATTCTCACAACAGTATATTCCTTGTGTCTGATTCACCAGAAAAAGATTGATCACAGGTTGAAATCATATAGAACATTGTAATGAATGTTATATATAAAAGTAACATACATCTTATTATTTTCCCTCCTTCTTGCAGAATCCTCTTAGTATTTATTGCCATTCTCTCTGCATATTCCATCCATCTGCTGCTGAAATCTGCTGGAGTTGTGGGTAAGAATTTCTCACTGTTGACGTTACTTTGGATATATTTTTAGTCTGGAGCTGGGGCATCATGCATGCTTTGTAAGACATTGCGCTTTTTGTATGTATTGTTGAAATATAACCTATATAAAGCAGTTGTGAATGTATACTGTATACAAAGAAATGTGGGAAGAGTGAATAATCCTACTTAATGGGGTTAAGTGCTGATGAAAAAAGGCTTACAAGTTGCTTGTGTGTTGCTCACATTGGTGTGCAACTATCACATCAGTGGAAACTAACATTAGATCTTAGCTGTTATGGGGCACAGAGGTTGTTAACACAGGGCTTAAATGAAGTCTTTCAAGTTATTTCAGCTGTTAGGAGAGAAAACGGTCCCCTGTACGTCAGACTCTACAAGGCTAATGGACTGTCCTTGCATTTGACCTAGTCTTTTCTAACAGTATCAACAGATATTTTTTTTCTGTTTCTCCATTGAATCTTTTCATAGCAAATAAACAGAAACATGAAAATTAAAAGAAAATATTTACAGGTGCAATTGTTTTAAAATAAAGGAAGTATTTTTTTTTCTAATTTTATAGTAGTTTATTATTGTTATTCTGCCAGCTTTTCTGTCTCATATGTTACTTTCTGATGATCATTGGGGCCATAATATAGGTCAAAAAAGCCAATACAGTAATTTCAGCAGGTACTTTACTGGTAAACCTCCCTTCTCTCACTCTGTGTTTTGCCAAGTCAGACTTTGTGCATCACACTAGGCACTGTCAGCTTCCATCTCATTCACCAAGTGCTAACATATGAAGTCAAGCAGCGCAACTGTCACTCCTTATTTACATGAAAAGAAACACAGTAGGGTGAGCAGTAGGATGCCAGTAATGAAAAACTTAGACAACATTTATGGATGAAGGCTGGGTTATGGTGCCATGTCATAGTGTTCATTTACTAATGAATTAAGCAAATTACAGTAGTACTGAAAATTACCACTGTAGTACAAAAAAAGTACCTGTCAAAAAAAAAAAACAAAACAAATAAAACCAACAAAGGCTTATTTTTAAAATCAAATGTATACCACAATTTGGATATACAAAAGTGCTTCTACTTATGTGTGTATGTGTATACTTATTAATTTGTTTATTTTTGGTTTTCAGTAAAAATATTTGATTCTCAAAATAATGAAGCTGTAATCCAGGCTCAAACTATAAAAGATACTATGCAAAATAAATAAAAATTACTTTTTTGTTAAGTTTGTTGTTATTTAGTGCTCATGTAAACGACACTTCAGTCTCTCAATAGCCTACTAAACACTTTAACTAATGTAAATTGATAGCAAATTAATATTTTAAAAGGAAGTACATTTTTAGAGACTCACTCTCTAAATCTTACCCAATACTGATCCGCTAACACTGCCAATTAAACTCTGCTTCCTATCCTCCATCCCACTAATGAGGAATGCATGTGAAGTAAAAGCTCATTGCAAATACTTTTCAACTTTCCTGTTCTCTTCATTGCATTTCTTGTAGATGCATTGACTGAACAATTTGAAACCATATCCATATAGGTGCTTTCAGGGCTTGGTTTTATGTTGATTTCAGAAAACAGCATATATACATGTCCACTATGATCAGGTATGATTTGTTATCCAATTATTAGTCATATTTTCAAAGTTGACAGTTTGTAACATAAATACAGCTTTCAAATTAGGATAAGTGTCTTTTACCATTATTTACTTGTAAATGTGTGTAGCTCTGTGATTTATTTTGTAAACTTTGCCCTATTAGTAGGCACAGAGAATGGCATGGACGAAGAGTGGCTGGTGCTGCTGCTGTTTTACAAAATCAGTGTCTGGGGTTTAAATCATATCCCCTTTTGTTGTGTATGTTGTGTTACACATTCTAAATTTATCTATGTGTTTTCATCGCACATCTCCAATTGCATACAGGTTAGGTTAGCCATGTGTTAATGAGTGTGAGTGGGTCCTTTAATGGACTGGCACTCTGGGTTTAGCAGGTGTGTAAGGTGGTGAACAGTATTAGTAATCATTTTCTTTGTTCTGTTGTTTGGTCAAATTTTTGTGTATCTGTTTCAGTGATTTACAGATATAGTAAAGAGAATGCATGGACTTTGTGATGGTAGCCCCATAACTGTTTTGCCAAGTAACCTCATGTTATAAGTTGCATGATTCAGAGAACCAGAACAAGAACAAGTCAGCTAAACCTTAATTTTAGATTTTTTTTTCCCCACTCCAGGGCATTATGTGTCCTAAATCTTCCAGTCTGTATCAGGTGCTACCTATGATTGCACATATTTTTCCAAATTGTTAACAAACATTCCTTACACACACTGTACTACTAACAAGCTGTGCATGAATACAGGGAAATGACGTCTGAACATATTTAAGTAAATCATGGCTTGTTGCAATTTTCATAGGAATACGTGCATATGAGCAGCTCGGCTACCGGGCATTTGGGCCTCCAGGGAAAGTGTTGGCTGCCATTATTATCACTATGCATAACATTGGAGGTAAGAATTTTTCCACTTACAGCTAAACTTATTTCATGGTAGAGTAAGTTCTTTAAAATCTATAGTCTGAAAATGTAAATTGATTTTATCAGTGAGGTTCCAAAGCTAATAATCTGTGCATGTCTCAGGAGTTTTTTGCCATTGATTGGAAGCAAGCAAATATAGAAACATATTATAATAAAGCATCTTTATGTAATATTGTCAGATTTACTTTTTTATACTAGAAAGCTCACAGATTTCATCAGCTTGTAGAGTGGTGGGACAAAATGATGATCGGAAATTATCATTATTGCTGCCAGCAGCATCTGCTTTATTCATACACAATTACAGAAGTCAATCTAGTTAGCTCCCAAAAGCATGCAGTGAAAGCTGTTCTTGTTAGTCCTTGAAAATAGTCTAAAAATACTGTGGAATATGTGATCCTTAGCTTACTTGCATTTTAACAGTCAGGATAATATACTCAGTATAGATTTTGTAATACTCAACTGTCATGTTCACTGTAAAAGGTGCTTTATATAATAAAAACTGGCAGTACAACTTGTTATATAATTAGATATTCCATTTACCAGTTAAAAGAAACCTACAGGAAGGAAGTGAATCTCAAACAACGTATCTTCTAAACTCATCTGAAGCATAGAACAGTGAAAAACAAATATTGCTCTGCATGCAAGAATTTTTAAAAATGTATTTGAGAATCTGACTCCAGGGTAAAAGATCTGTGATGGATAAATGTCACTTATATGAGAAAATAAAAGACTAATGTCATTTTTTGCTTGGGTAAGGATTGAATGATATATTTAGATTAATTTAAAATAGCATCTCTTTTTGCTTGCAGCCATGTCAAGCTACCTCTTCATTGTAAAATATGAACTTCCTCTGGTGATTATGTCCTTTTTGGGCAAAACCGAATTTAAAGGGTGAGTTGCTCCCTTTCATATTCATTCCTCTCCCTGTTTTTTTTTTTTTTGTTGTATTTGTTTAATCTTCCCCCTGATTTTGTATTGTTTACAGTAAAATGATTCTGGTGTAATTTTGTCTGTAATATTAATTGTCCACTTTTTGAAGCAGTTAAACTAATTTTAAATAATTTAAAAAAAAATGTAAATTTCACTTGAAATTGTTACTGTCATGTGTTCTACCAAATCATAATTGCATGGGCAGTGACTTCCTGTTTGCCTTTATTTTTAGCATGCTGCTATAAATACATTAATTATAACATAGGGTTTGGTAAGTACTAGGAGCCCACACAATTATTTAGCTTTATCATTATACTCATCATACATATCATTATAATGTAAACCATTATAATAACACAAATCAGCTTCATACAGTATTTCATATTAATCTCATTTTAAATTAAATTGATATACATTAATATTATGGGCCTAGAGTATTTGCTAACATTTTCCTTAATGTTTCTGTTTAAAAAATGCATAAAAGAAAAACCAAACTGTGAAAAAATTCATTATATGTTTGTCTTTATTTTACAATTTTCAAGCGGAGGAATTTATTATTGCCTTTTGATGTAATATTGAAATTTAGGTAGATTTGTGCAAAGAAGTATCTTCTTATCCCAGCTGTTTGTTTTTATTTACAGGGAATGGTTTCTAAATGGAAACTACCTGATCATCTTGGTCAGTATTCTAGTGATCCTTCCCTTGGCTTTAATGAAGCAACTTGGTATGGCTCACAGTTTATCTTATTTGTTGAGTAACTTTCATTCTCAATAATGCATATTGCCTTTTCTTTCCAGTAGTAACACAATAAGTGCACTTTAAGGTGTATGTGCATATTATACTGTTTAGTTATTTTATGATTTTGAGATCACCATGTGTTATTAGTAATATTATTAGCTACTTTACACACATATACCTACAAGTCAGAATTTTCCTTATGTAAATGTGGTGAATGGGCTCTGTAGAGAACTGGTGTTTCATCCATTGCTGGGTCCTGTGTTTTACCCGATGCCACTGTAATTAGCTCTGCTCCATGCAACCCTGTAATGCAAAATTCCCATCCAGGATCTTAATTAGCGTAACCTAACAGTCTTAAACCCATTTGATTCAGTTCAGTGTTATCAAGGACCTTAAGCCTACCCTGGCAGCACTGGGTGCAATTCTGGAGTCCGTCCTGCACAAGTCATCAGTCTGCAGCTGGGCTCTCTCACATATACATCCTCTCTTGTATTTATAAAAGACCCCTTTAAACTTGGTATTTATCTTAACTTGCACATTTCTTGGAAAGGGGTGGGAAATGTGTACTGCCTACAGGAATACTACACTGACAACAATCAGCCATGGTATTTTAGCCCAGAACATTGGGTACGATAGATAGATACATAGATAGATCCATAGATAGATACTTTATTAATCCCAAGGGGAAATTCACATACTCCAGCAGCAGCATACTGATAAAAAATAATAATAAATTAAAGAGTGATAAAATGCAGGTATAACTAGTGCTAACTACTGTACCACCATGCCATCCTTTATTATTGTTGTGCCAGAGAGTGGCAAAGTATTGCATGTTAGTTGGATGTACAAATAAGAATTTTACTGTAATCTTAATATGTGACAATACTATTACTACTATTTTCAAATTACCTAGTTTTTCCTCAGATCAACTCTTTAAATCTACTTCACAACCATCTCTCTTCCTCCCTATTGCACTATGGATTAGAAACTGTACCTTGTAGCATTTTAGTGTATTCCACTCTCAATGTACTCCAAAAACAGTCGCCTTGGCAGAATATGCCATTATCTCACTAATATATGAATTTTGCAAGCAAAATATAACAGATGTTTTAATGGGTGATTTGTACTAAAAGATGTAGAGAGAACAATATGAATCTTGGTAAAAGGGAGAATTTTTGAAAGTATCAGACTCACTATCTCTATATATAATCTTCATTTGGATCTTGATCTTTGTTTGTCCGCGAATTCATGTTCAACCGACACGGTATCCTTCAATAAGGGCGCGCACAAAAAGGCGAGCTTCAAAAAGGCGACCTCAATTGGGCGCATCGAATAAAGGGAAACGAAACAAAATTATTACAGAAAATTTATTACCCAAAGGCAATGATTGAATGTATAAAAAGGCGAAAGCAAGAATATCAAAACATCCAATTAATTAATGCATGAACTTCTAAGCGAGACGAACACTTTCCAATCCTATATTCAGTGCATTTCCAGATGTGTTTCCCGTTGATAGTTTTCTCCTTTCTTAATGTGTGCCTTAGACTACGAGTAGATCTGCACCTTTGTTGCTCTTCACATATTCCAGAGCCATTTGAACTAAATTATCTACAAACGCGTTTATTCGCCGCGCTCAATTGAGGTCGCCCTTTTGAAGCTCGCCTTTTTGTGCGTGCCCTTATTAAATAGAACATATAAGTCGGACACACTTCTGTGATTTTCCATCAGTCAGCGTTTGGAGTTCAAGAAAGAAGCATTAGTTCTTCCTTACTCTTTGGATTGCCACAAAGCAACCTGCGTGACTAGAGAAAGGTTGAGAAGAGATAGTGAGAGGAAACGACAGCGTCATGAAAACGAGACAGACTGTGAACGGAGAGAAGCAGAAATGCTCCTCCACCACCACATAATTACTATTCGGACAGTGATTCCGAGTAGGCCGTTCCTATCGAATCAATGTCCAAGGGTTTTGTTTTGTAATTTTGTTTCCTTTATAAAAAATCATAATGCTGTGCGACGAAGGGCCCAGTTCACGACTGGCAGACGCGTTTAAACAGGGAGCCCTTCACAGACAACTTTAACATGCGCAACGTAGTTGGGCGCACATGGCTAGTATTAAATATGTAACACCAAAAATGGTCATGCTGGGTGTAGAAATATGGTTCTCTATCCATTAAGAATCCATTTAGGGCCTATTAGGTCAGGAAAACATACAAAATATGGAATGTAATTGATGCAGTATGAAGGACATGCAGACAGGCACATAGTCATCTTTTTATATGACTGCACTAACATACCCAGCTGGCAAAGGTTGGCAATACCAGGGCCAGGGTCACCAAAAAGTTAAAATAAGGCAGAGGTGGGGGAGGGTCAAACGTTAATTCTTGAAGAGAGAAAGAGAGAGACAGAGAGAGGAACAAAGACAGGGGCCACTAGAAACCCTATAATGTGTCCTAAAAATGTAATCCGAAGAGGTAATACTCACAATGGTTGCACAGTTCTTTGACACTGGTGAAAAATTTGTAAAGTTTATAAATCTGTTTATGTATGCATATAATGAATGGTCTTGATAACTTGTGAGATACTTTATAATTAGTAATTAATATGTCATATCTGTATTGATTAACAAATGATTGCTGAATGCAAGGACACAGTTGCCTTCACACTGTTTGAAATGTAGTTTTTCTGCATTGTCGTGATCTGTCATTTGTGTTTTATTGTTGTCAGTCGTATACAGTATACAGAGAGATACTTAATCTGTGCAGTTGTGATGCCCCTTTATATTCTTATCTCCCATATTTTATTTGAGGCCCCTAAACTAAATAAGAGATCAGGCATGAGTAAAAAGTCTGTTGTACCTGTCAGTACATTAAATGAATCCGAAGCAAAAAATTGAAATACATGTATATTATATATTGAGGAAGATGAAGAAAATATAGTTTAAGTGTCACCTTCTATTTTCATTCTTAGTACCCACAATGAGCCATATACTTCAAATGCTTAAAGACTCCTTTCTTGACATTCTCTTTTACCTGCTCTAATTTTCTCTTGACTCCTCACATCTTTTGATTGAGTTCATGTTTTTTTCTTTTTTAGGGTATTTAGGGTATACCAGTGGATTTTCACTGACTTGCATGGTATTTTTTCTTATATCGGTAAGTAATTTTTGGAAAATGAACATAATTCACTTTATTTTTCAATAATGGCAGATCAGGTAAATTTATGAGCGTCCCATTTTTAGTATACATCAACTTTACTAAAATATGCTAATTAGATGTGCTTGAACCCTAACAATCACTTACATGCAGTTCATAGAACATGTAAAAACTAGTGAAAAAACTACTCACAAAGCCTGTTTTCTCCATAAAGCCTACTGCTTTACCAATCACTCATTTTTCTTTTCAAGACTTTTAAGGACTGTGGAGACTGGCTCGGACACTGATAGGCAGACATGCTCATGTCACCCAACACACGTTTATTTACAATACCTATTATTTACAAATGTCCATAAGTGCCACAAACCCCAATCTTCCCCAAAGTCCAGGCCAGCCACTCTGCCTCTTCAGACCGCCTCCTTCTCTCTTTCTTGCACCTTGTCCTGCTTCCACCCGACTCCAGCCATTGAATGGAGGAAGGCGGCCCCATTTATCTGTACCCAGATGTGTTCCAGGTGTGCACTGGCAATCCCGCGGACACGCCCCAGTGTGGCGGAAATGCCGGCTGTCCTCCCGGAAGCACCCCAGGTGTTTCCTCTCTTCTTCCCAACAGCACTTCCTAGTGTGGCGGAAGTACTGGGGTCCAGGGTCCTTCAGGCAGGGGCACGCCCCCTGGCGGTGACCATGGGCCCCTACAGGGTTGGGCTTCCAAGCCCTGTACCCGTGGCCCCCAATACAACCAGGGTGGACGCCCCCTCGCGGTCTGGAGCACGAATGAGCCCTCCTCCTGTCTTCCTGGGCGTCCCTGACAGGCATGAGCCCCGTCCAGGTGCCACAGGACATACCAATACTATTAGGCTGACACTGTAAGGGATGTGTTGTTTAGCCAAACCTTCAAGGTTCAATTTGTGCGTTGTGTGCTTTATAAACATAGTGTAATTACATCATCCATCAATTATTAAACCAGCTTGATCTTGTTTGGGATTCACCTAGACCAGGGGTAGGCAACGTCGGTCCTGGTGAGCCGCAGTGGCTACAGGTTTTCATTCCAACCTAATTGCTTAATTAGAAACCAATCATTGCCAATCTCAGACCTTATTTAATTTTATGGCTTGTTAGTCTGTGCAATGTAAGGCTCTTATATCGTAGATTTTTTTCCTTTCCAAAGATATCATCCAAATGATATGAAGCCTAAAACAGATCATTTTCAGTCTGTCACATTTTTCTATTAAGTGTTTTATTAAATCAAACAGTGCATGATGAACACACACAGATGTAATTGGAAAAAAGCTAGCTGGAGAACTGCTGGCTGCTTTGTCTTTTACATCTTATTGCTAATAAGGAGCAATTAAAACACTGAATGCAGCAGTTTAAGATTGAAATAAGCAATTAAGGTTGGAGAACCTTAACAAGCGAGACCACTAAAATGAAGCATCAAAATGTCACTTAAGCAATATGTGCTTCATCAGCAATAATTGAGTTCTCGTTAAGGAACTGGGTTGGAACAAAAACCTGCACATACTGCGGCTCACCAGGACCGACGTTGCCTACCCCTGACCTAGACTATAGCTAATACTTGCAGCATCAGGGACAAGGCAGGAACTAACACTGAAGATGGGGTGTGCTTACTTTTTCACTGTAAAATATGAAAGAAGACCAAAACTCATTGAACCATACACAAGTTTTTTTTTACATTCTTTTTCCTCTGCCATTACATTGTATTGTTTTTTATGAAACAATAAAATTAAAGTGTATTTAATGAATTCTGAATCACTTCTGCTTCATTCTAGTTTCCTTCCATACTAGTGGAAGCTTTTTCATTATAACTGATTTTATAATGTGTGTCATGTCAATGGTTACGTTTTCCACAGTTATGCAGAACTAAAAATGTATATATTTTAGTCCACTATTACAAAAACAGCTTTTAGAAATATAACCTTAAGATGTTTTGCTTGATTTAATTTGAAAACCTATTTGATTTAATGTTTTATTATTGAATCAGTGTTAAATTCAGAGAATGTATTCTCATTTGAAATAAAAAACATGATGTTTCTGAATGAAACACCTAGTGTCAGGGAATTTGAACTCATTATATTGTAAGGCAGTGACTCAATGTCCAACCTGGAGCTAAAGTTAATGAATTCCAAATATATGGCAAAATCATGACTTTGCTGAGGAATATAAGAAAACGATGCAAGAGTCAAATGCTTCTTTTTGGATATATAGTGGGGCAAAAAAGTATTTAGTTAGCCACCAATTGTGCAAGTTCTCCCACTTAAAAAGATGAGAGAGTCCTGTAATTTTCATCATAGGTATACCTCAACTATGAGAGACAAAATGAGAAAAAAAATCCAGAAAATCACATTGTCTGATTTTTAAAGAATTTATTTGCAAATTATGGTGGAAAATAAGTATTTGGTCACCTACAAACAAGCAAGATTTCTGGCTCTCACAGACCTGTAACTTCTTCTGTAAGAGGCTCCTCTGTCCTCCACTCGTTACCTGTATTAATGGCACCAGTTTGAACTCGTTATCAATATAAAAGACACCTGTCCACAACCTCAAACAGTCACACTCCAAACTCCACTATGGCCAAGACCAAAGAGCTGTCAAAGGACACCAGAAACAAAATTGTAGACCTGCACCAGGCTGGGAAGACTGAATCTGCAATAGGTAAGCAGCTTGGTGTGAAGAAATCAACTGTGGGAGCAATTATTAGAAAATGGAAGACATACAAGACCACTGATAATCTCCCTCGATCTGGGGCTCCACGCAAGATCTCACCCCGTGGGTTCAAAATGATCACAAGAACGGTAAGCAAAAATCCCAGAACCACACGGGGGACCTAGTGAATGACCTGCAGACAGCTGGGACCAAAGTAACAAAGGCTACCATCAGTAACACACTACGCCACCAGGGACTCAAATCCTGCAGTGCCAGACGTGTCCCCCTGCATAAGCCAGTACATGTGCAGGCCCGTCTAAAGTTTGCTAGAGAGCATTTGGATGATCCAGAAGAGGAATGAAACCAAAATAGAAGTTTTTGGTAAAAACTCTACTCGTTGTGTTTAGAGGAGAAAGAATGCTGAGTTGCATCCAAAGAACACCATACCTACTGTAAAGCATGGGGGTGGAAACATCATGCTTTGGGGCTGTTTTTCTGCAAAGGGACCAGGACGACTGATCCGTGTAAAGGAAAGAATGAATGGAGCCATGTATCGTCAGATTTTGAGAGAAAACCTCCTTCCATCAGCAAGGGCATTGAAGATGAAACGTGGCTGGGTCTTTCAGCATGACAATGATCCCAAACACACCGCCCGGGTAACGAAGGAGTGGCTTCATAAGAAGCATTTCAAGGTCCTGGAGTGGCCTAGCCAGTCTCCAGAACTCAGCCCCATAGAAAATCTTTGGAGGGAGTTGAAAGTCCGTGTTGCCCAGCGACAGCCCCAAAACATCACTGCTCTAGAGGAGATCTGCATGGAGGAATGGGCCAAAATACCAGCAACAGTGTGTGAAAACCTTGTGAAGACTTACAGAAAACATTTGACCTCTGTCATTGCCAACAAAGGGTATATAACAAAGTACTGAGATGAACTTTTGTTATTGACCAAATACTTTTTTTCCACCATAATTTGCAAATAAATTCTTCAAAAATCAGACAATGTGATTTTCTGGATTTTTTTTCTCATTTTGTCTCTCATAGTTGAGGTATACCTATGATGAAAATTACAGGCCTCTCTCAACTTTTTAAGTGGGAGAACTTGCACAATTGGTGGCTGACTAAATACTTTTTTGCCCCACTGTATTCCGCTTGTTCCATATACTTCCTGTGACCTCTCTTGCTAAAACTGGTGCCTTCTCTTGGTTAAAAATTTTTACTTATTTGATCTATTTTGTTTGTTCAGTTTTCCAAATATAGTGGGGGTCTTTAAAATCCTATTTTTTGTTTTTAGTACTATTCTTATAGTCACAACAATCATACACCTCAGACAAAGGAAGTTTCTTGAAAGGAGAAAATGTCTTTGATCAGATGCATTAGATAGTAAAGAAGGAAGCAGAACTTTTAATTGTTAATTTAAACAATAACCCCTCACAGATTTACACACCTGTATCTAGCAAAAAAACATTCAAGTCATTGTTCATAGTAATATACTGTGAGTGGATAAAATCTATCAAGGTACTGTATTACTTTCTTTGCAAATAGAGTTAATTTTGACCTCAAACCAGGAAAAAGCATATAAAAAGTGCAACAAATACTGTGTGAGAAGGTATTTTTCAGGTGGTTTCAAGGGTATGGGTACTCTTTAGATTGATAAAATGAGTTGGAAGCCATTTTATTTTTAATAGTTTATATTAGAGACCAAAAGAAATTGATTGTGTACATTGATGTTACATAAATATGCAAATGCTTCATATATCAATATTAATATGATCATTCCCTCTTAGGTAATTTATAAGAAATACAGCATTCCCTGCCCTCTGCCTTTTTCTAACATCACAAGCCAAAACTGGACTACCAACAGCAGTCATCACTTTGATCCTCATAATGAAGACACGTGTCAAGGAAAACTATTCACTATCAACTCTCAGGTTAGGTGGACATGTTCATTAAACTGTTAAACATGTGACCACTCTTGTAAAAGATAAATGTTCAGGACTGAGTGAGCAACTAGTCTGTAAGGGTGGCATGGGTGTGGGTTTTCAGTTACAAAGGTAGGCTAACAAATGGAAGAAATGTGAAGACCTTCAAGGTTTATTAAATAATAACAGACAATCCTTCTACTACCAACAAATAGTACTTTTTCCCTTGCCTCTACTTGGTATTTGCTGAAATTCTTCTTTTTCCACCATGCTTTTGCCATTGCCTTTTCACAGAATGCTGAGCTTAAGGGCTATTTATATTGATTTACATATTTAAAGGAGCGTAATTCTGGGAGGAGTTGAGGAGTGGCAGCAGGCACGTGCATTACTTTTCACGCTGACCACGATTTACGGAGCGGAAGAACGTGGAAGTTGGCATTCGCACAGATATATGCATTTTTTGTGCATACGCACATTTCCGCTTTTGTCCATACGCCATGTTTTAGTGTGAATTCTACACACACCGTTATGCATGAGGCCCCTGATCACTTTTTAATTACTGAAAGCCAATGTAAGATAGTTTCAGAAGGTTTAGAGAGAGATTTTGTTCTATTATCAGGCTCATTTTCAGGATTGAAGAAATATATTTAAACAAGCTTAGTTTATAATGATTTTGTGGAGTTACTGTGAATACACAATACACAAGCCATATGTATTATTTGTGCATTTCATATTTCTGTTTTATTTAGGAATAAAAATGTAATGTTTGATTGAATTTCAATAAAAATAAAAGTAAAATTATTTGACTCTCTATTTTATAAAGAAATAAAATTAATTCTGAACTTCTTTTTTGTTTGCTGCTTTTGCTTTTCAGACAGCCTACACTATCCCTATTCTGGCATTTGCCTTTGTGTGCCACCCAGAAGTACTTCCCATTTACACAGAGCTGCGGAGGTATGTGATCCACATATATTGCAAATTATGGTAAAAAAATGTCTATTTTTCACCTCCAATATTAATATTTTTAAGTTTTACTCATTCATGGTTACTTAGTTAGGAACTACTGTAGTTCCCTTTAAAACGAGACAATTGCTATACAATTTGTTATAGCACTGTTTGTAATAATTGCCTCATAGATCTTTTAAAAAATAGTTACATACAAAATTTCAAAGTACAATATAGACCTGTGGTATAGCAGGTCCACAGTTCATGTCAAAAGGGCCAGTTTTAAATAAATAATCACCGCACTCGCAGCTTAGAGAGGGGGCGTGGTAAGTGTGGCGGATCAGTGGTGGGCGATTCTCACTTAAGTGCACAGGTGAAGAGTCGTCTGCATCCGTAATTGTTCCCGTGAGCTGTTGATTTCCACACCTGATCCACATCCCCGTAATACAGTGGAACCTCGGTTCACGACCATAATTCGTTCCAAAACTCTGGTCATAAACCGAGTTGGTCGTGAACCGAAGCAATTTCTCCCATAGGATTGTATGTAAATACAATTATTCCGTTCCAGACCGTACGAACTGTATGTAAATAAATATATTTTTTTTAGTTTTTAAGCACAAATATAGTTAAGTATACCATAGAATGCACAGCGTAATGGTAAACTAAATGTAAAAACATTGAATAACACTGAGAAAACCTTGAACAACAGAGAAAACTAACACTGCAATAGTTTGCGCTATAGTGCTAGGAACCGCTCGCTAAAAACAACTTTTTTTTAATGAGTTTTAAGCACAGGGGAAAAAATGAACATTTGAAAAATCCGTAATTTAATAAACCACCAAGAAAAGTAACATTGCAACAATGCAGGCTACGAACCGATCACTGTAAATAGAACTGAAAACAAAAACAAGCCTTCTCTACCTTATGTGTCCCTCGCTCGCTCTCTCTCGCGCCTGTGTGTGTGTGCGTGCGTCTCTCTTTTGCGAGCCTGGAGCGCCTGTGTGTGTGTCTCTCTAGCACGCACCTGTGTGTGTGCGCGCCTCTCTCTCCCGCGCCTGTGTGTGTGTGCATGCGTCTCTCTTTTGCGAGCCTGGAGCGCCTGTGTGTGTGTGTGTCTCTCTAGAGCGCTCCTGTGTGTGGGCGCGGCTCTCTCTGTCTCGCGCTGCCTGTGTGTGTGCCTCTGTCTCTCGCCTCTCTCTGGCGCTGCCTCTGTGTGTGTGTGTGTCACACGCTCTCGCTCTCTCTCTTGCTCGCTGCACAGGAAATGTACAGGGAGAGACTGAACATGTACAAACCAAAAGGGAACCTGGCTTGTTCGTATACCAAGTGTGTTATCGTGAACCGAGGCAAAAGTTTGGCAAACTTTTTGGTCGTAAACCGAGTTGTACGTGTACCAAGACGTTCGTGAACCAAGGTTCCACTGTATATAGTAGTGCGAGGTGGGTAGCGGTTGGATGAGAAAAAGTCAAAGAAAAGGAAGACGGTGGTTGCAGAGGAAGAAAGCAGGAAGCAGTGTGGAGAAAGCCGGGGTGTGTGAGAGAGAACGAGAGAGCTCAGGATTGCAGGCAGCTGAACAGTTGAGCCCTAGCAAGGTGTTTGGCTGACACCTAGGGCAGTTGATTGTGGTCGCTCCTGCTGAGCATTCTGTGAGGAGCGGGAGTGACCAGTGAGAAGGATGGCTCGCTGCGGGAGTCGTGAGGCTTGGGAGATGGATTCCCCAGCGTGAGCATCCTGGCTATTGGGGAACCTAAGTCTCGGTCTGGAGAGTGCTAAATCGAAGCCAGGGATCGGGAAGCCTCCAGATCAGGAATGGAAAGAAGGTTAGCTGTAGGAAGGGCGACTCCCCTGTTGAGAAGCCTGATGGGAGAAGCAGTGGAGCCGCCAGGTAAAAGAAGGCACCAGGCTTTGTTTTTAAAGAGACTGCTTCCAGTTGTTGTTTTAACCTTGTTTTAAAGGATTGTTTTTTTTTTCTAATGGATTTTAACCTCCACTTCACAACTGTTTTATTGGATTATTTATTTAAGAGAAATTGATGCACTTCACTTTATTTGGACACTTTGTTTTTGATAGTTGTTGGTTTTAATAAAAGTACTTTTGCACCATCCCTTTGTTCCATTGTTATGCCTCACTGCCAAGCTCATCTGTGACATTACCAACGGTGTCGCGTTCAAGGGCTCCCAAAAGCTAGAAGGGAGCATTGAGCAGAACCCGCATCGTCACAAGACCATGAAATGTAATGCAAAAAATGAAGAAACTACTCTTAGTTGTATGCTGGCTTGGAAACAGAAGAAGCAAACAAAACATATTACAGATAAAATAAGTGTATGGGTCTTCTGAGGTGTTTCATGTCTTTCTGCCTTTTGATGTCCAGATCACTATATAGACCCCACTACCTGTAAAGGGAGGGAGAAGCCATTCCTGGAAGCATTGAACACAATACTGGAACAATTTCCTGGGAGTGATTTATCATATGGCACAGTCACACAGACATTCTCGCTCAAACTAGATTGATTTAGCATTGTCAGTTAACTTATTAGGTACATTTTTGTGATAAAGGAGCAAACTGAAATACCTGAATAGTCAGCCTCAACACAGGCATTGATCAGATTGTAAACTGAATTCTCATTCCTTGGGGTAACCACTGTGCCACCATCCCATTTATAAGGCTTACAGCTTTCACACATGCTCTTCTTGTCTGCACCACTCTGTCCTGGGTGCTGATTCTTGAGGCTATCCCTAATTTTGAGGCCTTTTCTAATATTAGGTGTATTGTCAACATGAAAACAACTACAAGATATGCACTTGAATTGCCTGCGTTAAGTGAGTTGTGATTAGTGAAATGGTGACATTGAACTTTCCAGTTCTACACCTTGTAGAGGTACATCAGAGGTGTTGTCTTTTTTGCTGTTTGATTGATAGACATCCAGTAACATTTTGAAATGTGTCTATGGCGCTGTACACTTGTGGCGCAACAAACAAGGGTAAAAATATCTTCCTGCATGTCTGTAGACATGCTTAGATTTTGACATTATCAGGAAGTCTAAATTTTAAAGTAGAAAGCATATATTGTGCATTTTAGTGTTGTGGAAGGCTGGCTAAAGGGGCTTTATGTTGATTTTACATTTAGTGGTATAATTGGAGCCATGTAAATGAAGTTGGACTTGTGATTTTGTGATGTATTGCTCCTTTGTGTCTGTTTTACAGAAATCACCTGGGAGTAGTTTGAACCTGCATTACTACACTGCCAGCTACATCCATTTATATGATTTTCATTGGCTTAATAGTACATTACACATTGTTGATTTAATGGCTTATCATTATTCTTTGTTAGCTCCGCACTTGGGCAGCATATTCTTTTATATATATAATTTTTGTTTAGATTGGTTATTTGAACATTTTATATTTTGTAAAGATAAATTATTTTGATTTTCTCTACTTGACTATCAGTTCCTGAACTACTGTGAGGTAGAATACTGTAGTTATGCCTGCAATTGCTATGGAACTACTGGGTTATTAGAGAGTCCCAAGCAAGTGTTACCAAGGATTTTGTTATTCAATAGATTTAAGAGGAATGAAAGCACCAAATTAGAATTGATTTTTTTGAAAAAAATCATCAAATATTGCAAGTAGGTGGTGCAGTACATTGTTTAATTTCATTGCACAGAAAATAATCTTTTCAGGTACATCGATCATCTACATGACATAAGGAATTACAAGTCTGTACTCATTTTATTTAAAAGAAAAATGTGAGAGAAATGACATGTGTTATTCTTTTATTTTATTCTTTAATAGTGCCACCAAGAAGCGGATGCAAAATGTTGCCAACATCTCCATCATGGCCATGTTTATTATGTATCTTCTAACTGCTGTTTTTGGCTACTTAACATTTTATGGTAAGATTTGCACAAGGAAAAACTATTTTACTTTAATTTTTGAGGGGTTGGGGGTGCAACAATTAGAACATTATTAATTTCTTTTGGTCTAAGCAAAAGCTGGGAAATGTTGCCACTTTAGTACAATGAGAAGAGGGTAACACAACTGAGATAAGGGATTTATTTCAGTTAGTCCTAAAATGTACATGACAATGAGAAGAAGGTAACACAACTGAGAGAGGTGATTTATTTCAGTTAGGCCTAAAATGTACAACATGAATGTGGATATTAATATCATGTCTGACTCTATACAATGCTGGAGGCAATCACCATCATTAAAATTTTTAAATTAAATTTTAATGCTTTTACAATACAACCTGGTGACAATAGAACTGGGAAAAGGTATGGATGAAGAATATAATACATTTTCAGTTGGTCAATATTATTAATATACAGTATTTTTAAAGGCAAGTGGTTCATCTCACCAGCCAACTAGAGAGAAAGACAAAGGATATTACATATACACTATTGTATTTAAAAGCCGGGGATTGTATTACATTTCTAATCTTATCAATGTCTATTCTCTAATGGATTGTATTGCATTTCTAATCTTGTCTATGTTTATTCTCTAACACACTGTTTTGTCTTTTGAGAGTGTAACAGATGCATACATGAATATTAAAAATATGCCATGAATAATGATTTTAAAAAGGTTAACTCTTCTTGTAAAGCATGCAGTTTCCAGGAATACAGTGTTTAAGTTATATAAAAGAGACTTATTTATGCTAACAGTGTAAGTTTGTAAATTTGATTAAACAATCAGGTACAAGACAAACCAGTAATAGTACTAATATTGTGTGTGTGTGTGTGTGTATAACACTGCCAGTCAAAAGTTTTAGAACACCTCAGTTTTTCTTCAAATGTAATCAGTTGAAATGCAATGAATGACCTTAAAATGGTGAAAATGGTGAAACGGTAAGTGGTAAACTGCCAGAGGTTTAAATTTAAAGTTTAGGTTAGGAAAAACTGAAAAACAAAGGAAATTTCAGAATATTACAAATGGGCCTTCTTCAACGAACAACTAACAGGTTATAAACCATAGATTTTCTGCAGCAATTTCAGCAAATTAAGCCTTCCAAGTTGAAGGAAACAATTTGCACACATGTCCCAACTTCTGTCGATTACTTAAAAACCTTCTGTGTGTGTTGAAGCCGAGTTGGAACAGACTATAACTGCACCCTCAGGACAACATTACTCTGTAGAAACTTGTAAATTCCAGTGATAATGGCTAGAAAATGGCAATTAACAAATGAAATGAGGCAGAGCATGATTGCACCTTGAAGTGTAGGACTTTCATTTAGAGAAATTTAAAAAAAAAAATCCAAATGTCAGTGAGTATGGTGTCCTACATGTCCTATACAATCCAAAGATTTGTTGTTAAATCAGCAAGAGGTGGCTAATTTCATGAATTAAAAATTGAAATAAAAGTTTGTACACTTAATTCTTGACTTGTTTTTATTTGCCACTGTTTATTTTTTCTATGCCTTGATTTCATGAAACATTAAGACATTAAACTACATGCATTTCCATAAAAACTGAGTTGTTCTAAAACTTTTCGCCGGTGTGTTTATATATCTTATATATAAAAGTCTACGTGTGGAAGGGTGTGTACGTCTCTCTGTCTGGCTGCCCCGTAAGTGTGAGGCTACAGCATTAAGCTCAAAGAGCCAGCAAGGCAGCCCCAAGTTAACGAGTCGGAAGAAGAAAGAAGTACGAGGCTACAGCGTGAAGCTGAAAGAAAGTGAGTCCGTGGCCAAAGTGAAACCGCTGAGGAAAGACAAACGAGAGAGAAACTCACTTAGCCGCTGATAGACAAGGGGGCGAGCACGTCCGCAAAACAAAACCATCGACTCTTCATTTCAATTTTTTTCTGACGATTTCAATAGTTTCTAGGAGCCTGGGCTTTTTATAGCATGGGTTTACACAGCTAGTACATATATATATATAAACCCTTTCAAGCAAAAGAAATGCACTTCAATTTGGGGTCAAATTGCAGGCCATACTCTGTAAATAAAAGTCATTCATGCATGACTTGTTAAAGAAAAGTTATGAAGTAATTTATAAACAAGCTGAACAAAACTGAAGAAAGCAACTATCACTATTCTGGGGAAATTTTCTATTAGTGTCAAGACATTTGGTTCAGACAGCAAGAGACTTCTAATACACTTAACTTTTATAGCACTGAAATTAAAGCATTAGAAATTATAGGAGGTGTGGTTGTTGTGTGTGTGGCAGTCAGAATGTTAGACAGTGATTTGACAGCATCCCTGTTATGAATAAACTACCTGAAATTCTCAGGATTACACATGTATTTTTTGTGAAGAACTTTGGGTTTTCAAAAAATATTCATTTTTGAGGATAACAGATAAATTGCTTGCAATGGGCAGCACTTTGTTGTGTTAGCCACTGCAAACTGTGAACAGCTGTAGCAGTTGGATGATAACAAATAATACTACATATCATTAATCAGCTGGCACTTCGGAAAATACATGCAAAATGGTTTTATTGAATCCTCAAATTTCTAAAAAGTAACACTGTCAAACAGATAGGATTTACAGAGCTTTTTAAGGAAACAAACTAAAAGTTGTGTGTACTATTTGAATTATGAGGATTACTTATTTGCATTAAACAACATTGCTGCTGCAATGTAAACAGTAAATTGCCTATGCAAAGTCCACACATAACACACCTTAGGTGGACAGAGAGAAAATTCAGTACTCTAGTTGTGCTCTCTGCACCAAACCCAAGACTTTGAATGTAACCTGCACACAAACTGAATATACCACTATGTTATAAATCATACTAGAAAGAATTGCCAAGATTACATTGTTTTGTTATACAAAATCCCAAAGACTTTTCAAAAACTCAGGTGGTACGCTAATATCCACATCATTTGATTGGATCTGATTAAACAATTTCTCTTTCCAAGTCATTTACTCAGTCAAAGAATACAAAAAGCATGGGTGGGCAACCTGTTGTGGTCATCTGGACATTAACTTGTTTAAATTAATGCGTTTCCTTAAAACTGGTTTAACAGTAATTCATTAAGATAGGCAATACCTATCGGGAAAAAAAAACAAAAACAGCCCAAAATTATTAATTTGTCCTTCGCTTGTGTTCTTCCTATCCCAATGATCCCTC
This sequence comes from Erpetoichthys calabaricus, assembly GCF_900747795.2. Taxonomy (NCBI): domain Eukaryota; kingdom Metazoa; phylum Chordata; class Cladistia; order Polypteriformes; family Polypteridae; genus Erpetoichthys; species Erpetoichthys calabaricus. Next base: position 66,682,324 of record NC_041404.2, on the reverse strand, counting down.
TGTGCAGTGATTCACTTTGCTCATGTTGCATGGTGCTGAGCAGAGTCCACTTTGTTTTGATCTCAGTGAAATGGATCATTGAGTACTGACTTGATGCTTGCATGTTTTACACGAGAGTGGCAGCCTTTTCAGCAGCTCCGTGTATGACTGTATGTGTATGTGTACTTTTCTACTTTTAATTTAATATTATTTATTGTATCAGTATGCTGCTGCTGGAGAATGTGAATTTCCCATTGGGATTAATAAAGTATCTATCTGTCTAAAACTTTACTTTTTTTTACTGATGCTTAGGTCACAGGATGATGAAATTAGTGGCTAAACATCTTGTAACATAAAATGAACCACAATATTAGAGCACAAAAGGGTTTATCCTTTATTTTAATGTCATTCATTTGTGGAAACCAGCAAAGGCTCATTTTGAATGGTCTCCCTTTTTCTCTGTGTCATCATGTGGTCTTCTGTAGTTTGTCTGCAGTGGCATGAGCAGTAGTTAAGCAGTGCCTGCAGAGTGTGGAGAGTAGTTGGTAAACATGATAAATCTGGGCTAAATTAGCTTACAGTCAAAGAAATAAATATTTTGCGTGTTACAGTATTTGTTGCTTTTGCACTCAGCTAGATTTTCTTCAAAAGTCATTGTACTGTCTGGTCATTTGGCAGTGTATGTAAGTTCATTAGCAGCTAATTACTATCAATTACATGTTTTCTGTAAAGATTCATGAGCCTCAGATTCACTAAAATAATGCAAAATGTTGTACCTACTGATTTTCTGACAATTCATCCATCCATCCATTATCCAACCCACTATATCCTAACTACAGGGTCACGGGGGTCTGCTGGAGCCAATCCCAGCCAACACAGGGCACAAGTCAGGAAACAAACCCCGGGCAGGGTGCCAGCCCACCGCATTTCTGAGAATTCATAATCCAAAATGATAGTAATCCTTCTTTTTGTTTGCTCAGTGTATGCTTTTACAGAGAGGACAGTTCAGCGCTATATGCAATCATCAAATTCAAATGTTAACAGTTCCCACACACCCAAGGACCGTCCTTCCTACATTTACGACATGTGTACCTGTTACAATGTACACACTTCTCTCTAAGCTGTCGTTCCTGTTACACTGAAAGGGCACCTGACACTGACTCTGTTTACTTTCCTACTTTCACTCCCAGATAATCAGTGCATGAGCTGGGAGAACTTTGTGCACATTCTACGGTGGTGGGGGGATGGAATAGTAGTCTGCTTGTCTTGATCGGCACATTTACAGGACAAAAGATGCTGACGGAGAGGTGCGAAGGGATTTAAGGTGGGCCAGATTTACAATTTGTTTCGTAGGCTTTGGTAATTCTAGTGTTAAAAAAGTATGGCTGACGTTATTACCTTTGGCCACCATTTGAATTTCACAAGAAAGTAAAATCTGCCCTGGTAATCTCTTGTTAGACTACAGACTTAAAGGTTGACCAAGTAATTTAATTAAACAAGAAGTTTAGTCTGACCTGAAAGGAAGAAATAGGCTGGGCAACCTGCGCAAATGTTTCACTTAACAACAAGGATTGACAACATATGTCCTGTAGATTACAACAATACTACTGAATGTTTTGAGTTGCTCACAAGTTCTCCTGTCAAGATGACAGTTGCCATTAGATGGCAGAGGTTAGGTTAAGAAGGCACCATGCAAAGAAAGCAAAATGTTAAGAATATAAATACATTGCATCCTGTTTATAACAGATCTTGCATGGATGTCATTTCACTGTCCACACTAAAGACTACAATAACGTAATAGAGCTTACAGTACAGAGGGTGGTGTGGTGGTACAGTAGTTAGCCCTGACAACACAAGCTAATGCTGCAGTCTACTCATGGTCTTTGAGGTTTGAGGCTCCTGTCTCATTCCTGGTTCTTTTGGTGTGAGCTGAGTGACAAAAAGTTAAACTCGGTTAGGAAAAATGTATGGACAGATAGATATTTACAATATCGATGCACTTAATAGGAAATCACAATTGTTATGTGCAAGTTTAAAAAAATGTTCCTTCAAATAACCATGGATTATATGACAACTATGTCATTTTGATTCATATGTGGCCAGTGTAAATTAATAAAGCATACGTTTGTGGTTGCATTTTTTCACGTGTTTACAGTGCAGCATATGCAAATGTGCACCTTCTTTTAAGGAGAAGAAATGATCATGCTTTTTTTAAGTGGAAAGATCTCTGACAGTTACCTTGTTTAATGGGCTGACTACCTCTACAAGGTTGCCATCTGTCTTTTTCCCAATCATATATCTATGTGGGCATAAGCTTCTATTGATCCATAAGTAAATTATGTGGGTTTAATAATTGATGGGTAGAATACTAAAATCAGCTCCAGTTTATTAAAAATATATTTTGTCCAGTCCTGCGGTGGGATGGCACCCTGCCTGGGATTGGTTCCTGCCTTGTGCCCTGTGTTGGCTGGGATTGGCTCCAGCAGACCCCCGTGACCCTGTGTTCGGATTCAGCGGGTTGGAAAATGAATGGATGGATATTTTGTCCAAATGGTCTCCCTGAAGTACTGGTAAATGTCACTTTGATGAACTTGTATAAATTCATGCTCCTTGTGTATGAAGTGTTTAAGTAGGATTTATTCCTAAATGTTAATCTTTAAAAGTTCTATCAACAACAGCCCAAAGTTCAAACTGTGCAGAGTATACAGATAAACTTTTCCTTACAATGTCATATTTCAGCAAGTATCAAGTTCGTTGTGCAAAGTAGACAACGGTAACACAATAGTTAAAGTCTAAAGCCTTATTAACCTTTAACTGTTCTAAAGAATTGCAGTAATTTTATGATGCCACAAATATTAACGGTTTGACTTAATCAGTATTTTTAAATACTTCATTTTGGGAAATAAATTTATTCATTCTTTAATTTTTACTCTAAGCAATGAGGGAACCACCACTGGCTTCAACACCAAATCATTGCAGTTTAAACTCACCCACACAACCTAACCTCAATCCTGGCAGACCAGTTTAGATGCACCGAGTAGCATAATCTGATTATTTCTAGCATGTAAAAAGAAACCAGAGAGTGTGGGAAAATTTTAACATAAGCACAGTAAACATGTAAACTTCATTCAGCCAGTTACTGGGCCTTTCATTGACCTCCAAGTCCCTGGCACTGTAAGGTAGCAGTGTTGATCCATCTCCCTGTCACCAGCAGAGCAGAAGTTACCAAGAGCACTAACGATTAAAAGGGAAAATTCACAGCTGAGAGCCCATCTTTACCCAGAATGTTATGCTTTTAATATCTGACTTTTTCACTGCACAGTAAATGATGTTATGCCTCTATAGTTTTTTTTCCTTTTGTCCTCCAGGGTGATTACAACTGGTTGTGTTTCCTATAACCGATTTGTTAACCAAACCAAATTTCTGCCTTTGTATGACCTCCCTTTCTTGTTAAGCAACTCATTATTTTCTCCTATTCTGTCATCAGAATTGACACATATTGCATATTTGAGAATAGTTAAGGTGACTTTTAGTTTAATAGTTTAATTAAATTTTTTAATACTTTGTACTTTTAAAAATGTATATATATCTTTACTACAGTATTTGCTCCAGTGTAAGGTTTGATGCTAGGCTGCCAATTTATTTCTGTTTAATAGGAACCATTTTGGGGAGAATTCTGAGGCTGTAAAACATCCCTGTTAGCTGCAACACTTTATCCATATCAGGAAATGCAGTGCTGTGTACTGTGTACCTGTTCACGAGGTGAGGATTCTCAGGGTAATAAGCTTTTCTCAAGCATCCCTTGCCTCACACAAACAGAACATGGTTGCATATTTTTGTCGACTACCTTATAGGGTATGACACAATGATTGTTACTGTTGAAAGCTTGCTTCAGGTCATTCATTTTGTTGCATTATGCCTGTTAAATGTTTAATATTTTTACTCTGACTTCCATGGTTTTCCTAAACTCTCACTGATTATAAGATCTGGGATCATTTTTGTCTTGTAGGCATTTTGTTCCTGAGCTTTATAATCCAACTGGAATGTTATCTCTGTTATCACGTTTCTTCCTTTCAGGGCAAATTGAGTAAATTGATACCCTGAGTTCAGTTATTTAGTTATGTCCTCTTCAGGCTTTTTTTAGTATGTTTTTAGATTTAATACCTCGGTCCTTTCTGTTTTACTTCAGAAATGTTCCTGGGTAGTTCTAGAATATTTACTTTAGCTAGATAAATACAGAAATGTTATGCTGACCTCTATTGTCAGCTGCAACCTCATTGTTGCCTTGGTAAAGAAGTCTGCCATGCCTTATCTATAATAATAAAAGGCAAAGCCCTCACTGACTGACTGACTGACTCACTCACTGACTGACTGACTCATCACTAATTCTCCAACTTCCCGTGTAGGTGGAAGGCTGAAATTTGGCAGGCTCATTCCTTACAGCTTACTTACAAAAGTTAGGCAGGTTTCATTTCGAAATTCAAAGCGTAATGGTCATAACTGGAACATATTTTTTGTCCATACACTGTAATGGAGGAGGCGGAGTCACGTATCGCGTCATCACGCCTCCTACGTAATCACGTGAACTAAAAACAAGGAAGAGATTTACAGCACGAGTCACACGCGGGAACGAAGGTAAATGACGTTAATTTTTGACTGTCTTTTAATACTGTGTAAGCATACATATTAACACATGTGCAATTAAACGTGTGCATTTACGGGGTGATTTCTCAGGCTTAAAAGCTCACCTTTTATCAAACGCGGGAACAAAGGTAACTGACGTTGTTCACTGTCTTTTAATACTGTGTAACCATACATATCAACACATGTGCAATTAAACGTGTGCATTTACGGGGTGATTTCTCAGGCTTAAAAGCTCGCCTTTTACTAAAAAGGTAAATGCAAAACTATTTTCAATCAGTTTATTGAAACGCTCCCGTTAAGGATTGCAATAACATATTCGCGAGATAAAAGAACGAAGTAGGGGAAATGGAGGAACAGCCGCAAACAGCGAAGAGCAAAAAATTAATTAAACAATTGAGAACGGAGCGAGTGAAGCATACAAGCATGTTCATAAGGGAAACAAAGCACGGTGTAAAACGTAAGTTTAAATTAAGTTTATAGAAACGCTCCCGCTGCGGATTGCAATAACATATTCGCGAGATAAAAGTTTAATGAGAAGACACGAGGTATAAACGAACCACACGCCGTGGCGCAACATTAGGGGCAACAGTTTCAACCATTCTATGATCTGCTTCTCGCAACTGAAAGACGGCACATGGCGGATGTTAGCCGACTTGCTGACCGCAACGTTAGGGGCTTCAACTATGGCGCTGACGCCACATCTCAGTGCCAACACTTTGCAGACTCTACTTAAAAGACACGCCCTCCTCACTGGACAGTTAAAAAGACCAATCAAACTAACGATGACATCAAGTATTACCCAATCAAAAGTAGGAAAGGAGGCATCTTCATAAAATGCGTGTGGGATGATTTGCATGACACGCTGCTTTAAAAAAAAAATGATAAAAAAAATACGGGATAAATCCCGTCCAGTATTGATTCAAAACGGGACGCACAATTTCATTCTCAAACGCGGCACGATTCCGTATTTTAAAGGACGGGTGGCAACCCTACAGTGCCAGGTAACCACCCATACAATCAGATTGTGATTCAGACTAGGAATGCAATGAATGTAATTACCCAGATCTACATACAAGGCGAAAGTCTTGCAACATTCAAAGATGATGGTTTGGGATAATTAGTACTCATTAAGTACACCATGGAACATAAAAGAGCTTATGAAGCCTTGAACCGAAAAAAGCAAGATCTCAGAGATCGTAAAAAAAAAAAGGAGGTAATGTCGTTTTACTCGCTGTAGATTTTAGTCAAACATTACCAGTTATTCCACGAGGGAGACCAGCAGATGAACTCAACGCGTGTTTAAAATCCATGCTTCTCCCACGGTCGGTTATATGTCGCGTGTTCTCGGGTAGGTACACCAAAAAATGTATACATTTAAGCATGTAATGGGCAAAGAAAAAATGAGGTATACCCGAAGGCACTGCAGTAGTACTCAATGTAACTTTACTTCTTAAATGTTAATGTTTTACTGTTTAATAATTTATACGCTTCTTATATATTGTTCAAATTCTTTTATCAAAATACCAGTGACAGCGCAATGCACGATAACATGGAGTGAATACACCATACGCATCTGCCCACGGCCGCCCTGGTGTGCGCAGATAGGAGTTGATTCTAAAATAAAATAAACATAAAAAGAGTAATACATTCATCACCCATAAAGCGGATAGCAGACGTGACGTATTATATGTGTACCAGATTTCAAGTCAATACGTGAAACGGTTTGCAAGCTACATGTGATTTAAAATCCTGGACAGACCAACGAAAAGCCACGGTAGCAAATTATAGAAGAAGATTTTACTGTTTAATAATTTATATTTATATGAAATGTGCTTCTTATATATTACTTCATATTCTCATATGATAATGATGTTAATGTTGTTTATATTGATTTCTATGTTATTGTAAGTGCATCTATGTGTGTATATGTATGTATGTATGTGTATATATATATATATATATATATATATATATATATATCTATATAAAAAATATATATATTAAAAAATATATGTGTATATGTATATATAATATATCTGTATATGTGTGTATATGTGTGTGTATATGTGTATATGTATATATATATGACAGCAACACTCATAACAATGACAACACAATTACACTGACAATCATGTTACATTATTTTTAAAATGTTTCCTTTACTTTTTCATAACCTCTTTAACACACTACTTCTCCGCTGCGAAGCGCGGGTATTTTGCTAGTTTTATTTATATATCTGTTCTAACTCAATGGTCTCTTGTAATTTGACTCCTATAACTCTTCCTACCTCTGTTTGTAGTTAATTCCATGATGCTTACTGAATTTTGCAGCCAAGTTAAGTATTTTATCCACACCTGTGGTTATAGCCCAAGGGAACAATCCTCATTTCTAGCTGTGGTCACTCTAGCTCTCCTTTATTCTTTCCATAAATGTTTTCAATAATTTAAATATTTGTCCTGTTTCAGGGCCTGTATTAATTGTTTTTATTTGTAAATAGCACTTGGAACTTGTCTCATTAAACCTAATTTTTATGAATGTCCATGTAGTCTTGGATACAAGGATTTCTTTTAATGTTTGGATTGCATAGTCAAAGACAGGTATCTTCTTCTCTCGGCTGCTTCCGTTAGGGGTTGCCACAGCGGATCATCTTCTTCCATATCTTTCTGTCCTCTGCATTTTGTTCTGTTACACCCATCACCTCCATGTCCTCTCTCACCACATTCATAAACCTCCTCTTAGGCCTTCCTCTTTTCCTTTTGCCTGGCAGCTCCATCCTTAGCATCCTTTTCCCAATATACCCAGCATCTCTCCTCTGTGCATGTCCAAACAAACACAATCTTTTCTATCTAAAGGTTGGATTTTCTGTCTACTTTCATTTTAGGCAATGTGGAGGCAGAACTCCTTCATACCTACAGCAAGGTCAACCCTCTGGATAAACTGATCCTTTGTGTTCGTCTGGCTGTCCTTGTTGCCGTTACCCTTACTGTCCCTGTTGTACTTTTCCCGGTATGTAAAACTACAGTCTTCTTTAAATAAATGATATTGTTTCCTGAAAATTGATGCATAGACTAAAAATTTTTGAATTCTTCTAGATTCGTCGAGCAGTACAGCAATTGCTTTTTCCTGGAAAGGAGTTCCACTGGGTGCGACATATAATCATTGCCATCTGTTTGCTTTTTGTTGTCAACCTACTGGTCATCTTCGTTCCCAATATTCGAGACATTTTTGGAGTAATTGGTAAGATCAAGCAGAGAAAACCTTTTCATTATTATAGTTCATTTTTGTACACAGTAATATGTTTTTCAAATATCTACAGAATGTTAATGTTTGTATTTTATGCTTTTATATATTTAGGCAGAAAAAATACTCATTTCATTTTTACTTTTACTTTACTATGACACATTTTTGGCGTTGTGCTTTAGAGATGTTTGATACCTTGTATTGGTCTTGCTGTGTGTTTTACTGTCAAGATTTTTTCAGCTTGTGCACAAGTCAGTGTTTGAAAATATCTATATTACTAAACCACAGTTAATTTATGCACGGCGGACGCACAGAGGCGCATGCGCACTGCGGCCTTTGCGCCCGCCCCAGAGTCAAACGCAGCGGCTTCCCAAAACGCGGCGGCTTCCCAGAGTCAGTAGGTGGCGCCCAAATAACACAATGTGCTGCGCCGTGGAGCCTGCCCCAGAGTCAAACACAGCAGGCCGTGGCGCCCGCCCCAGAGTCAAACGCAGCGGCTTCCCAAAATGCGGCGGCTTCCCAGAGTCAGTAGGTGGCGCCCAAATAACACAATGTACTGTGCCGTGGCGCCCACCCCAGAGTCAAACGCAGCGGCTTCCCAAAACGCGGCAGCTTCCCAGAGTCAGTAGGTGGCGCCCAAACAACACAACCTGTGAGCGCCCAAACAACACAACCTGTAGAGTCAAACGCAGCGGCTTCCCAAAACGCGGCGGATTCCCAGAGTCAATAGGTGGCGCCCAACCAACACAACATGTAAGCGCACAAACAACACCACCTGTAAACTAGACTTGCTCTAATCCACTGTGCCAGTAATATAGATCACATAACAGTCATTCAGTAACACAGAAACAAACGAAACACCTCAAGTAACGGAAATACAAAAACGAGCCCGTATGGATTGAAACAATGAACGAAGGCGCCTACAACACGCCTCTAAAACAACACACGCAAAGGAGTCACAGCTACAAAAACAAAGAGCTCAATGGTTACAAATACAAAACCGAGCCCGTAAATGGTTGAACATGTCACTCTTTGTTCAAGCTTCCAGTTCCAATCACGGAAACGTCAGTTTCAACAATGAAAATGCACAGTGACAGTGCAAATGAGATCTGTCTGGCACAACTATTGATTTTAGACGAATGTACGATGGCATCCAGTCATATACTCAATTCCATTGATAGACTTCTCAGAGCGTTAATGGATAATGATATTCCATTTGAAGGAAAGGTACTTTTATTAGGAGGAGATTTTCAACAGTGCCTGCCTGTTGTTCCGCACGCCATGCGTTCAGTTATTATTCAGTCCAGTTTGAAATACGCAGAAAATTGGCATTACTTTGAAAAACTAACCTTACTACAGAACATGCGGTGTGCTGATCCAGCATATACCAATTGCTTGTTGCAACTAGGAAATGGAAACCTTACCAATGGATTTCAGCTTCACCCAGATATTATTGAAATTCCTCACGCCTTTCTCTGTGACAACTTCGTAACAGAGGTTTTTGGTGAATCAATATCATTAGACCAGATACCACATTTGACGCACCGACCTGTGTTATGTCCAAAGAATATTGACGTAGACCACATGAATAACCAAGTGATTGCATTACTTCCTGGAGAAACACACGTCTTTCTAAGTAGTGACAGTATTGATTCTGACAACGAAACTGAGCATTTTCATTTCCCATTAGAATATTTAAACAGTATTAACCTGGCCGGATTACCACAACACAATCTTAACCTTAAAGTGGGAACAATAGTCATCGACGGCGATTTCCCATTAAGGCTGCATTTGCCATGACCATCAACAAACCCCAAGGACAAACCATGGACAAAGTAGGCATTTACCTTTCTGAGCCTGTATTTGCACATGGACAACTTTATGTTGCCTTTTCGAGAGTTCGTCGTTCGTGTAACGTTAAGGTTAAGGTTGTAACTGCTCCATACCAGGGACAACTACTTCAAGAACGGCAAGCCATCTTTACTCAAAATGTTGTTTATAAAGAGATGTTTGATTAACTGTTTTTATTATTCATTTTAGGAACGTTTACTTTCCAGAATACTTCATGTGAACCTTTCCACTCCGATATTGGTTTTACTTATAAGGGCAACAACTCAAACACATTTTTGACTTACATAATCTGACAATTACAATACCATTTTTGTTTTAATAAATTGGTTAATGTTAGTGCAAATGTCTACATTTAATTCAATACAAACTTTACCAGGACGCTCCCACCCACCATCACTTTTCATTCCGGAGGCACCGGGAAGCATGCGCACAGCCCATCACCGCCCCAAACTCAAACCCAGCGGCTTCCTAGACTCAGTGGATGGCAAACGAACAACACAACCTGTAAAATAAACTTGCTGTGCTCCACTCTGCCAGCAGTCAGTGTCAGCAAAGTCAACGGAATCACGTCTCCACAAAACGAGACCGCTTTAGTAGACATTTCCCCGGACGCTCCCACCCTCCATGAAATTTCATCGTTCCAAAGATCTGAGGAGACAGAAACTGATTGCCATTCTTAGATTTACGATTCTTTACAGAATCGCGGGCTTACTGGTAATATCTATAATGAGCACTTCAAATTACCAGTCAGTACTTTGTGGCTCCAGCAGTTAAGGTCCTCTTTAGCCCTGCATATGCAATAATGGGGTCAAATTAAACACATTTCCATTCTTGCAGGTCAGGCCAATATCCTTCCACTTTTCTAAAATGTCCAATAACATGCATTACACAGTATGAAAACTAGACACTTTCAATGGAGTTAAGGCCTATGTTTATTATAAAATGAACTATTAGCTGTATATCACTATATTTTATGATCTGTAATTTTGCTGCAGATCATAAAATTTTGTTTTACTTGAATTATTTAACTGTTTGAAATCACTTGTTTTTTTTTTTTTTGTCCAACACATCCTGATGCACCAGTATAAGAAAGTTGTGAGATCTGATCTGATGCTTGACTCATCTTGATGACTAGTTATGCAAGATATTGAGTTTTTGGAGTTTACATCTATTCTAGACCAGAAAAAAAACTTATTTTTTAGGCCATCTTTTTAGCAAGAAATTACACTCTTACGATGAAGAGTAATCCAACAAGTGTTTTCAGGAAAAATGATCAGAAGGACTTAAAGTTGTGCATGCCACATGAACCGACCCCAGAGGTTCATCTCCTAATGGGAAGGGTTCAGAGTAACAAAACTTGGAAAAAAAAATGGGGATTGGTAATATAAGAATGTACTGCAGAGTGTCGTCTTAGGCTGTTTCGAGGTTACTGAACACGAATATATTTTTAATTTTTTTTTTTTTTTTTCTGGTGGTCCTAGCCCACAACAAGCTATTCCTGGAAAGTTAAATATGACAAATTTCAATCATAAGCATGTAGTTGTTTTAGACTATTTTAAGGTCAATGATATGAAGTTAATTTTGGTTTTTGATCCTTTACTAGGGATTGGCCCTCTAAGGACCTCTGTCAGAGGGTGAAAAATGACAAATACTTAATGCAGCAGTTCTTATTTATTTCATGAAGTAAATTATTACATTTTGTATGACCACCCCGAATTATTATGGCTTATGCTAATTCAGACTTTTTATTCTTTTTCTTCTTATATAGGTAGGGCTGTTTTGTTTAAAAGTAAAATAAAGGTTGCATTAAATTAAAATTTACAAGACTACCAAGTTTTTAAACATATCTTTCAGTCTATATGTGAAAAAGGACTTGCCTAAATGTCTAATTAATATATAATTTTCTTCCTGTTGTTCTTTTTTTATTTTTTTGCAGGAGCCACATCAGCTCCAAGTCTCATCTTCATCCTCCCTGGTATCTTCTATATACGGATTGTTCCCACAGAGAGAGAACCACTGAATTCAAGATCTAAAATCCAGGTACAGCATCTTAGTGGAAGGTTTTTTGTGGTTTCCCTTACTGAGTTTCATAAAAATTTCAAATAGACTGACTGATGAATTGATGCATACATATTCTGCTAGCAAAGTGCTGTATGGCATGGTTCTGTATCCACCCTTGTTATTTGGTTTCTATATCACAGAAGCAGAGATCATTTGCTGTGTACCTAATAAACCAGATGCTGTAATGCACTAGTAAGATCACATCTGGAATATTGGGTGCAGTTCTGGTCACCACAATACCACAAAGACAACATCACTATTGCAATAACTGTATTAGATTCATAGACTAAAAAGCATGTCCCATTGTGACAGACTCAGTCAATTACATTTCTTTATTCTTGAACAGAGAAGGATACGTGTGGACCTGTTAAAGGTCTGCAAATTTTTTAATTTTTTTAAAGCAGTGATAAAGTGCTTCTTCAACAATTCTTTCATTGAAATAATGAATCAGATACTCAAGGACATTAATTAAAATTAAGGGTAAGAATATTCAAGACATATACCAGGAAGCACTTCTTCATACAAAAGGTTGTGGAAATTTAGCGCAAGCTACTCACTTAACTATTGCTAGGCTACCAAAATGTTACTTTAAATTGTATCATAGTTGTGGTCTGTTTGTTACTAACTTATTAGATTTTCAATAATTATATTTCTGATGATGGAGTGACTGCAGCTCATTATAATTTTACAAGGAGGCATCAAAACGTCTTGTTCACCGAATACTGTATACCAGTACCCAATTTTTAAAACTGTACGGTTCCAGCATTTTAATATTTTTAGTACTGTAAGTAAATGTTATTTTTCTACCCTACCCCAACACACAGCAGTCTACACAGGGTAAAACAAGCTTTGACATGCTGGAGACCACCTCCTTGCTATGTTGTGATTGATACTTCAAGAGGGATTCTTCCTTGCCTAGACACAATTAAGACTTCATGGGGTATCCCCTGGTTGCTTTAACACAATTGAGACGACACACGTACCCCAAAAATACCCCACTATCTTGCTTCAATGTAATGAAGACGTCACCCACACTGGATGCTGGAAAGAGGGAAGCAACACAGAGTGCAGCGCAATGGTGTAGCACACCGTGGAGACATAAAATGCACCAGGGAGGCTGGAGTAAGACTAGGAAGTTTTAAAGTTATCCACTATTTTCTTTGGAACCATTTTGGTACCAGTACTAAGGTCTGAAAGCTGGTGTCGATCCAGTGTCAGACCTGGCTGCTGGTATGGGTCCTGGTATTTATGCTGTGGCTACACTGGCTCTCACGAGAGTCACCTATGGATCGCTTTTAGTTTTGCGTACATCCAGAAAAAACAGCTATATGTATCAATAAGCCACACAACCTTCCCTAACTCAAACCATCAGAAAGGGGACTGGTGGATGTTATCTGTTGTGATGACAAAGAAGTCAAAGTGATATGAGCCAAATAATTGAAATTTTAAATGAAATATAAAAGAGTAAACATTGTGAATGATACTCATGCTCCATCAAGGTTGTACTGTAGTTCTGAACAGTCTTTCATCTTAATCTATAGACAGCAAACATTTGTTAAACAGAACCCACCAAGGTTCTTTTCCATAGTGGGTTGCAACAATTTATGCTAATGTATATATGTTCTTTTCTATTTCCAGGCTGCCTGTTTTGCTACAGTTGGTTTCATCTTCATGATTATGAGTCTGTCCTTCATCATTGTGGACTGGGTCAATGGAGGAGGAAACAGTGCAGGAGGACACTAACAGGATCTGAAGAAAAACAAATAAACCAAAAATATGGCACAGTAAAAAAAAAATACAAAAAACAAAACCAAGAAAAAACCCCGTCCCTTTTTAGCCTTCTTCCTACAGACACGGTTGAACAGGCTGACTCAATGGTGGCTGGATACCTGATGGATACCTGATTACTTCATCCCATCAGGACTCATTGCTGGAAAAGACCTTTTATTAGCATCTGGTAGAATGCTGATGCTAATATTATTTCTTTTGGTTTATAATTAATTACAAAAAAGAAAAACAATTCAGATTTTATCAGTATTTTAAAAAATGGAAGAAATGGACATATGGACACGGAAGAAAAATGTGGCTTCTGGAACTCAGATGTCACAACTTTTGTATGTTTTCTTTGGAGAACAAGTGAGCAGTTTTCCAGTACCTCATACCCTACAGCAGTCATAGCTGGTGGGTTATATTTTATTACCTCATTTCACCTTTTTGAGTGATAAGAGTGGTTGGAGGAAAGACAATACCATCAAAAGCAGACAAACTTAAATGATGTCACTTTTCTTCATCTTCTTACTCCCTCATCTTAACACGTGACACTTGGTTCTGGGCCTGCTGATAGCATTATTGTGACCTTCATTATTATGCAAGAAAACATAACAGCATGGTGTTCATCTAAACTATGAAGAAGATGGAAAAATTAGTGGAAAGTTTATTCTTGTCAACCCGTGACTCCTTAAATGCTCCTTTCCTCCAGATTTAAGTCAACTTTTGTATCCTCTTTTTACAAAATGCATAGAATCACACTTCACTACAAATATTAGTTCCAGAGCATGCATAACTAGATGATCAAAGCAACGGTTCAGAAAGAGCCACCATAAGGTCCACATGCAGGAAAGATTATGTGGGCTGTGCCAAAAGTCCAAATGTTGAAGAAAACAACAGGACCTATGAAAAAGTCTAAAGCCTAGATGATTTCAAAATTTTTGTACTAGAGAAAGAAATAGTTAGAAATACAAAGAATGATTGAGTGGTGTAGAAATCAATTACAATTGTTTTAACTCTTTTACCATAAAATGTGTGCAACATTTCCCAAAAATGAAGATGATGGCCCCTATACATTTTGAGTTAGGGTTTCAGATGAATTGCTGAGTGACGTAAAGTGGAGCATTCTAGCACCACTTCTCATCACCAAGTGCTATGGCTGGACTCATCCACAATGGATAGGGATGTGTTATGTGGCTTCATCTCTTAAAAGACACAGAACATTCTTAATCATGAGGAACACCAACGATCATCAGGTATATCCACTTTCCCAAGACAATGAAAATTAATTTTCCTCAAGTGCTGTGCTAGAACAGAACGAACATTTATCAAGATGGAGATCTCCAAAATATTACTGTTAATGCCTCAATTCTGTCTAAATATATAACAAAATATCAAAATGCCCCTTACCCTGCAGGCCTTGAATGAATGCTGATGAACATGCCAGAGAACATAATAAGAGGACCCAATGCAAAGCACATCAAGACAGCAACAGACTATTTGAGAAAATGAAAATCATGTAAAAACAACAAGGGTCATGGCAAGTGTAGAAGTCAACATGACGCTGGGCTAAATTTAAATTGTATATAGTAATGTTTTATGCTTTGTATTCGCATACAAAGCCAAATATAATTATATAATTGGGTGTTCATCCCGTTCATCCTGCTCTAGCAAGACACCATGTTAAGAAAAAAATTCAAATAATTTGGTATACCAGTCCTTATTTATTTCTTATGTCTTCTATATAATAGGCAGCTGGCCTCATATAAAAGAAAATCTTTTTCTCAACCGGTCTGGTTCATGCCTACACTTTTGTCAAGCTGTTAACTAGCAAAAGGCTTAACTCATCATATTTCAAACTGGCACATTTCAGTAGACTTGGACTCTCTTACATGAGAGGTTTGGTCTTTGAGTTGTCCTTAATTCAGCACAGCCTTGTGCGTATGTTGGCATCTTACATTCACTCAAAATGTAAAAAACAAAACTGTACCAAAGACATTTAACCAATTACAAATGTTGGCCATACAAAGGCACTTATGTAGCATTTTTTGGACTCTTATTGAGTCACAAATGTCAACGGGGACCAGTCAGTATTACTGTGGGCTACATCAAAATCTGCTAAGATCTTCTGGAAAGTTCAGATCAGATTCAATAGAACTCATCTGATACTCCACAGGGCCCAAGCGGAGAAATCTATCTGGTAATATTCAGATGTTTTATACTCCTGGTCACCAAAAACCATTGGTCAAACAAAGCAATGAAATTTTAACTATATATGTATATATATATTTTGACTTGTCTATTATTTGAGGTCATTAAAGCGGTCTACTTTTAGCCTATTGTTATCTATGGCTATTTGTATGGTTTTATCTTCTTCACTGAGTACTTCTTCCAGGAAACATGATGCAACAGTGACAAGCTTGGCTGCTCACAAATCCATGCAGGTTTAGATTAATTGACTGTTGCATGTGTGTATCAGGGAGCCCTATGATGGACTAAAATGTTTCTTGCCATACACTGAGTCCTGCCAGGATAAGCTCTGGACACTCTAAATTGGTTTAAGCAAGCTTCAGAATCTTATTTTAGTACATCTAACTTGCAAATTGAGTTTTGACAGGGCTGCAGAAATTATTTCAACATGGGACCCCTAAAACAGTAACCTTCAAGAGTGTTTCTTATTCTAAACCAGGAGGATCAAACTTGAGGAAAACAATATGAAACAGACTTGACCTGCCATAAGTCAGAAAAAAACTGTGGTCATTACCTGTAATAAGCAACCTTTCATAAGTGGATCGTGAGGCTATTTCTCAGACATGAATTTCACCCCTTCAAGAACCACCTCTTGTGTTGTTCAAAATACTCCTTTTTCTTTTTCCACTCACCAAATCTTAAAAAGTAGTGTATACAGTGGAAACAGCTTTTATCCAGTATGTCTTATATGTCTTAGTAGCCTGTATTCTTCCTGAAATATGCTTTATTATGGAAATTATCTTATAAAACTCAATTTATGATAAAGCCTTTCCTGAAATCTGGCCATCGTTAGAAATAACTGTTTACAGAAAAATGTGTAAATTTCCAAAAACCTAATACCAATTTACTCAATAACGGAACATTCACTAAATGTCAAAACATTTTGCATGTGCTATTAGATGGGGAGTTTTATCACCCCTAAACATTTGTAAACTCATTGAGGTACAAGTACATACTCTGGAATTGTGCTTTGTCTACGTTTTATGAGTTGTGGTCAGTTCTGTCTTCTTCTATTTGCCTAAACATTTACAGCATCTGCTTGATCTATCTTCAGGTTTGCCTGCATCAGGACAGTCACGTGCACATCCAGACTCAATCATGCTGGGCCAATTTAGAGAAATGCATGTCATTTGGATATGAAGGTGGGGAGGATTAGTAGGCCAACAGAAAAATCTCAGACAGAGAAAGAACATGCAATCGGCACACACACAGTGACCAGGCCAGGATTCAAACCCAATCTCCTGGGCCTGTGAGGCAAAAGCAGTAACCTCTGCACCACTGTGACCCCGTTCTGTCACATTTTCTTGTTTTAAAGTTTCTAACCTCCTCTAATATCCCTTACTTGTTGCCTCTTTAGATATCCATCCATCCATTATCCAACCCACTATATCCTAACTACAGGGTCACGGGTGTCTGCTAGAGCCAATCCCAGCCAACACAGGGCGCAAGGCAGGAAACAAACCCAGGCAGGGCGCCAGCCCACCGCAGGGCACCTCTTTAGATATTCTTTATCTAATCAAATATGATTTTCCTAGGTTCTGTCACATCCTAACTTTCTTAGAATCATATAGAAACCTTTTAAATCATAAATCTGCTCTGATCTGTCTTATTTAATACACAGTCAACACAAAGCAGTTCACAGAAAAGACTTAACAGGCACCTCAACACCACCAGTCTCTGCGTGAAAGTAGCATACACAACAATTAAACTTCCCAGCTCACAGAATGTGCTGTACTCATGATAGTGGTAGGTGTCAAAGGTAGAATAATGCTGCAGTTTCTTCTTTACTTTCCTCCTCACACTTCTTGAATAGGCAAACCTCCCATATCCTGTCTCCATGTTCAAGCGTATGAGCTCCATTTCTCTATAAACAAGCGTTACACAGAATTGGTAAGGCTTTATATAGTAATTACAGTTGTATTCCAGGAGCATGAGGGTAGAGGGTTACAAAATAAGACCAACTACATCCACAGTACGGTCATTTTAGTTTCATTTTTTGTCGTCAAATTATTATACAAATATATACCAATACAGAGTAACTTAAATCAATATTGAACCATTGAAAGCATCCTGAAGTAAAAAGTTCTGCCCAGCAAACACATAATCCACATACCCATGTAGCCAGAAAATAGTAAAAGAAGAGTGAGATCTGAATGACTCAGGAGGGGAAAGCACAAATGCACAACAACAATAATAATAATAAAACACTACGCCGACAACAGGTTATGGCTCCTGTCCGTACAACTGCATACAAATCATACACTGGACTTCCAAGTTAAAATACTTGCACTGGAAGATTTCCAGTAATTTTTCAAAAACTGTGGTTACCTGAGCTGGCATTTTTTTCCTGAGGAACATGTCCCAGTGGTTTACTCAGTCTTACCTATCATGTTGGATTTGTGCTGTAATTGCCCATCCATGCCATCACCTCAACAGACATAAAGGAGTGTGATAGCTTGTCGGCATTTTCATTCTCATGGCACATTACAACAAAGGCACTGGAAAGTGAATCTACCACCGTGTGGAAAGCCAGAGGAATCACCAGTTTAATGAGGGAATGTGAGATTGAAGAAGTCATTCAGATGAGTTTCCAAGACCAAATGCTAATACAGGTTACCTGGGGCCTGATCTGTAAAACTTTATGTGGATTCTAGGGTGAAAATAAGTGCATGCCATCCTCACAGGTGACGCAGTGGTGCTGCTGCTGCTTTGCAGTAAGGAGATTATGGGTTCACTTCCTGGGTCATCCCTGTGTGGAGAGGGCTTTGAGTAGTGAGAAAAGCACTAAATAAATGTAAAGAATTATTATTATTAAGTATACGTATTTCTACACAATTTACATTTATAAATCACAATAATCCTGTAAATGCCTCAAACCGCACTAGGCTAGGTTGCCACTCAGGAGCAACCATACATGGACTATGCTAATGAACCTTATACATATGTAATCATGTTGTGATCCTGCAGACATTCACTGGCTGGTAGTGGAACCCCCCACCTGATGCATGTGAGGAGTTCTATGTACTCTCCGCACTGCACTGCAACCTGTGGATCTGGGAGAGGCGTATGGCATCAGAGTCTGAGCGGTTAGCCACTATCACCTGGCACATGTAATGACATGAATGCTGTTACAATGAATAGTACAGGCCATACAAAACACTGAGGGCTCAGCCAATTGCCTTGCAACAAGCCCACCATCACGAACAGCACCTTCATCAAGTCTTCTGATCAATACTATCCATCCATCAATCCATTTTCCAACCCGCTGAATCCGAACACAGGGTCACGGGGGTCTGCCGGAGCCAATCCCAGCCAACACAGGGCACAAGGCAGGAAACAATCCTGGGCAGGGTGTGATCAATACTACTTTGCCTTAAAATAAAAGGTTCATGGGTAGACCAAGCCAACTGAGTCACGACTTTTGTCAGTTCATTTTGGCATCACAGATGACTTGTGTGTTAATGGAATGTCACTGCTTAAGGTTAATAAAAGCAGCTTCATTTTCGCTAGGTGCACTTATTTCAATTTGAGTGCTGTCAGTTTCCACAATTACATTAGGAAAACCGAAAGTGCTGCATATTTCCTTTTTTATGTTCATATGTACAACCAAACCATGCAGAAACTGAATATAGTGCCTTTTCAGTTGATAATTGCTTCCAGCACAGTGGGCTTGATGGAGCTGAGCATGGCTGCGATATTCCTAACTTGTCAGCCAGTTCCCTCTAGAAGAGGCCTATTGACAGAAAGTCAACCATCTCTATTTCCAAAGCAGGGGCCGGAGTTGGCTTAGTTCCAAAAAAAGGTCTTTTAAATGCCTAAATTGGCTAATAAGTCAGTCATCATCATGGACAAAAAAAAAATCCACCTGGTCCCTAAAAGCTCATGTCCTTCATATGTGACCATTTGCATATTCTTCAAGCAATGGCAAATAAGTCACGTTGTGCCAAACCATTAGGCTGTGAAGAGGCTGTAGGGCATATGATTTTGAGGTTTCTGTATGCAGCGAGAGAATCACGCCTAAGTTTTTACTTTGTTTTGGGTTCTTATCCTGAGAAGTGACAAGTAGCCAATATAAAATGAGAAAAAATAACCAAAAATCTTCAGTGTAAATTCACAGCATTGGCCCCTTTAAAATGGAACCACAATTGAAATTGTACATCACATTCATAACTTCATAATAATGACATGGTGATATGAATTATTATACGTGTGAGTCATCATTTAGCTGGTTTGGCTACATTTCCCTACGTGATCAAGAGTGTTGTCATTTCTTAGTTTCTCCAAAATATTCAGTAGAGATGGGTCAGAGTTGCTGTAAATATATGCACAAAAATTATGCACATTCTCCCATCATGTTTTCTAATATAAATACCAACATTTGCATGGGAAGTTCCGTACGTACATTTCTAGCCTCTTTTTGTGTGCACGCAAGTTTCATAGATCTGACCCCAAGAGAACTAAAATGAAAACTGCAATTCATTCATTTTGAAAATTTAAATTTATTTCAGTTAATTTCAAATTAGGGCATTTATTACAGTTTTATTTTTGTTTTTCTCAAATTAGCTTTGTTTTTATTTAGTAACAAATATTAACAATGAGATTTTTATAGTTTTATTTTCGGTTTTCTTCCTAGCTTTGTATAACAATGTTGAGTTTTTAAAGTTGTTCTTACTTTGTTGTGTTTATTTAGTTTTGACATAGTTTGGCATACACCGCCTGCTGCCTATGCCACAGGTGGGTGCGGTATGACTGTGTCACAAGACCACCAGTTTACCACCTTTTTGACTCCCTTGAGGTTGGGACCATTCACAAATCTCAAAGCTGCTTCAGGATGTGGTAGTAGAAGCTTTTAACTGCCATCACTGACACATTTACAGAAGAAACCTGCATAATCCAATTCTGAGTCACACAGGGCATTAAACACTGTTCAAGTCTGTCATTTAGGCCCACAGATTCTCACACAGGTGGCAATTTGGAATCAACCAATGAGCCTAACTTGTGCAACTTTCAGTGATGTATGAAAATAAAAAAATATTTTGACATAAGGAGAACATGCAAACTTCATACAGACAAACAGCTAGCATGGGATTTGAACCAAGGGTGGTGTATCAATAAGGTAAAAGCACTACCCACTGTACTACCATACTGCTCCACACATTAAATAAACAAGAAAATGTAGTAAAACAAAAACTCAGAAAGACTACATTTGCATTAAGTGTGAACAATGGGTGTAGACACCATTCAAACTCCACATTGACAATGACTAGCAGGATTATGAAACCAGGACTCTTGATCTGGGCGGCATGGTGGTGCAGTGGTAGTGCTGCTGCCTCGCAATTAGGAGACCTGGGTTCACTTCCTGGGTCCTCCCTGCATGGAGTTTGCATGTTCTCCCCTTGTCTGCATGGGTTTCCTCTCATGGTCCAAAGACATGCAGGTTAGGTGCATTGGCAATCCTAAATTGTCCCTAGTGTGCTTTGTGTGTGTGTGCCCTGCAGTGGGCTGGCACCCTACCCAAGATTTGTTCCTGCCTTGCGCCCCGTGCTGGTTGGGATTGGCTCTGTGACCCTGTGTTAGGATGTACCGGGTTGGAAAATGACTGACTGACTCTTCACCTGTGAAGCAGCAGCACTAACTACTACATTACTTTGCTAGACCGTTTGTGTTATGTGTCACATTATGTGAATAATTTAAAATGTAAACACACCACCAAAGATAACATGCTTTTCTTCTCTTTCCACATTTCACGATGTTCAATATTTGGCTCCTCTCCAGACGCGTGTCATTTTTTTTTCACAAGACCATGCAGCCTCTCAATTTGTTAGATTTGAATTAGCACATCTGCAGGTGGCACCAGCGAATATGCTTTAACTTTTTCTGATATGAAACTCCCTCATTATATGACCTTGAAGAAATATAACTAATTCCAGTTGTTATTTATTGCACGCTTTATGGTCATGAATGGAGGCTGCTTAGATAAAGTCAGAGAGAAGTGTTTAACATTTGCAGAACTGGATATGTTTCAAGAATCGCAGGTACAAAATATTAGTGCGTCTCTCAGAAACTTGGGTCAAAGTGGGCAGTGGATTGTGTCAAATTCACTGCAGGACTGGTTTATCCGGCCAACTTTAATGTTCTTAATTAAAGTGAAATATCAAGTCCAAACAAGATAGATAGATAGATAGATAGATAGATAGATAGATAGATAGATAGATAGATAGATAGATAGATAGATAGATAGATAGATAGATAGATAGATAGATAGATAGATAGATAGATAGATAGATGTTTATTGTCATTGTCACTTTTACAAAAGAACAATGAAATTGAAGAATAGTGATGTACTGTATCAGAGAGCCTAGATGTCATAAACATGGATTCCTGGCCAAAGCCTACAGCCACCCCTAAACTCAAAGACATTGTTTGATAATTACTAAGGAGAATGGCAGCACAGTGTTTGGCAGTTCTGCCTCAAAGCTGAAACCAGGTTCCTGCCTATGCAGAATGTGCATGTTCTCTCTGTGTCTCCAAAGATTTTGTCTGGGTTATTTCCCACTAACTGAAGCTTAATAATTAATTTGCAAGTTGTAATGAGCACTGCGACGGAAGAGACAGACAGACACACACAAACATGTAGACCACCGCAGCTACTGCACTCCACATGTTTGAGAAGTGCTTGTGTCTACTACAATATCTTTCTGTCATTTTAACTATTGCATTACTGTAAGGCCAGGTTTATACTTCACGTGATGTGCTGCGCCTGCACATGGTACTGCTACGCAAGGGGTGTACCGTTTATACTTGTGCGCATACTTTACATAAATCTGGAAGATTCCACCAGGTGGCAGTGTGAGATATCATCATGGTGAGAAAACGTTTGTGTTCGCTGTGTTGTGAATTGCCTGAAACATCCATTAAATTCCCAGTACACCTCGCCACAGTATCTCTGAAAAGGATGGATGTTTAATGATTCCAGCATGCATCAGGCGCGAGACAGAAACAATCCCTGGATGGGGCATCAGCTCATCGCAAGGTGAATACAAGCACACACACTAGCATCATTTTAGCATCACCAAATCCCCAAACCTGCAAGTCTTTGGAAGGAAACCGGAGCACAATGTGGAAACCCACCAGGAAAACATGCAAAATCCAGGCATTGAACACCAGGGACATGACTCCCTCTGAGGCAGCCGGACTACCACTCCGCCATTGTGTCTCCAGAACATATGTAATTATTAACAGTATTCAAAATTTAAATGAAGTTAATGACTTATCTGTAAAATGTAATATACATACTTTTAATGGATTTCATCAAGAAAGTGATATCAAGTTCAAATCTATGGATTCTAAATTTGCAGAGAACTGGAATATCATAAATTTAATGTGTTCCGTGTGGCAATTGCTGCTTGCCAGTGCTGTCAGAACAGGAGGAAGCCCCAGAAGCATGTAATGATAAACAACTAAGTCAGTTTTAAGATGACATTTACGACAGTCTACTTTAATGATAAAATAACCTATGAGATTACAGTGGAAATTTCAAGATTAAAGATTAAATTTCCACTTTATTCACAAAATTGACCTTTTCACTGGGTCCATAATTTTTTTTTCTCTGTGGCTGCTGTACATTCTGGTGTGAAGGTCCAAAACGATGGCACAGAAGGTAGTATGTGAGACCTTTAGAATGTAGTGTGTCATCACATTGGGGAATATGCGATGCTTGAATATAAAAGCACCACAAATGCATTTTTTATGTCAGCATTTTGCTTCACAACATCAAAACATTTATCAAACGCATGCACGCACATTGAAGGGGCTTGCTGTCACATGTTGATAGTAAACAAGAGTCTCTACTGTCACATTCCGACTTGATCACACTGCGATTCTCAATTTTTTTGCCGGTACTGCAACTCGAGCATGCGTCGTGTTCATTTCTGAGGACGTGCTCTGAGGACGTGTCAAATGAATGCTGGGAATGTGTGGTAGCCATGATTCATGCGTGTTAAACCAGCCCGAAGACATAACAACAGCAAACAGAGTTTAGATAAGCGTTGTGATTGATAGATATACAATATGTTAAAACACTACAGCAATTTTGTAATGGCATGTTTGCATTTCTAATTAGATGTTACATTTCTTTAGTTATCCACTTAGACGTACAGTCAGAAGGTGGATGTTGTGCAGACTCATCTGTGCATCTCCTGTTGTTGTTAGGCAGATTTGTTGAATTGGGTGTTTTGAGTACTTAAATCTGCATCTCCTGTGGCTCTTCGTTATCAGTTTCTTAACAGCGGTCCTTTTGATGGAGTGTGACACACATTTTACTTCAAATGCATATTCTGCAGTTCATATTTTCATGAATACAGCTGAAAATTATTTCAACCAAACATTGACTCCCTCACTATCTCTGCAACTGAGCATCAGAAAGCATACACAACAGCTACAATGTTTATCATTTGTGCATTGATGTTTTTGAATGTTAGAAAAGTTTTCCCTTATATCGGATTATGTTTATTTTTCAAATGTGCAATGTGTGGCACACATTTATATGGCTAATAGGATTTTTAGGAGACTTTTCAAAATAAGTTGATTCATCGTAAACAGAATATTGCTCCAAGTTGAACCAGTTTAACGAGAGCACCTCTGATCTTTGCAGTTGAAAATCATTGTCCCTACTTTGAGCACTGCCTTCATGAGGCATTGGATTGCTTTAGAAATGTAACACTCAGTGAGCCATCTAATTGTTCCCACCCAGTTTTAAGCAGAATTCACTCGTTGTTGCCTCCAGGAGTATATGTAATACATCTGGATTCAGCAAGACTATGCTCTATAGGTGACCAAGAGCTCTCTGAAGGGGAAACCTTCTATGCAGAAACCACTTCCCCGAGCAGTGAAGGTGGGTGCAGACACAGCACTGAAAACCAGCTTCTTGCCTTACACCCACTGCTACTGCAATTTACCCCTTGGCACATGCAGGATAATATGTATGTTTATAACTTTGGTTAAGTACTTTTTGACTTGACGCATTTACACTGGTCACTTGAGCTGCTTGGTAAAAATAATGCTGCATGCTGCGAGACATTCACACTCATGAGCACTAGGTTTTCTGAAGTGTTGAATTTCAAGCAGAGGCTGGTTATGTGGGTGTCGGAATAATGAATTAAGTGATGCATATGATGCAGCAGGTCATCAAAGTGCAAGATACACATGCAAAAATATTCACCCACTCACAAGAATATTATACTCGCCCTCCTTTTTTGGTTAATGGGTTACACTCCATATTTTCTTTATCCTTTTAAATCCAGTAATAACAGAATCTCGTTTCCTCTGCTGTAACATCGCTACGTATGTGACATATCAATGTGCTGGTCAAATGGGCCGTATACAGTACAAGTATTGTTTTGGTCACCAAACCATGCACAAGATCCATGTGAGAAGTATAAATCAGGCTTTACTTCGACAGCAGCAAGCAACATCTTTGCGAAGAAAGGCAATACTTCTGCGTGCAAAACAAAACAGTCGCCTTTTGAGGAGTGCCAGGAATAATCGTCCATAGTAACACAGTAGCGCATATCTTTTTTTTTTTTTTAAGTAATGCAGGTATTTTTACTTTAAGAAAATAAATACTGTGTTATATTATTCATTATTTTAAAATGTAAGCAAGATTCCCTTTGATGGCAAAGCCAGCAAGAAAACACATGTGCATTTGTAAAATATGTATTGCCTCTCAAAGAATGTTCAGTATGGCTGACTACTTTGTGATCCTAGAGAGATGTTGCCTTAAGCCACATAAAGTAAAATATGTTAGTGCTTCGTACCGGGAATCTATCTAGTCAGTGAAGAGCATGATTGGTTATAGTTATGGATGACACGGATATGGCTTGTTTTGGCCATAGTACTTTATTAATTTTGATTATGGTACCTTGGTTATTGGTTATTGGCTGTTGGTTGTTATTTATCACTTATGTTGTATCTTCCATGTACAATTTTTGTTTACAAAGCCTAAAAGACAAAAACAAATATGCAATTTTATTTAGATGCTCTAATGTTCAATGCCAATAAATGGCTCTTCTTCTTCATAAGGTGTATGTGTATAATTAAACTATTTTAGGCCTACTATATAAATATATATAAAATGAACAAAAAAAGAGAATTAAAATTGTTAATCATAAGTATTTGTATGACAATTAATCATCAACTAAAATTTTATTATTTGGACAGCCCTACTTCCCACATACCACAAAAATGCACATTATCTAGGTTTATGTGTGGTGGTGTCCAGAAAAGAAGTAGCATCCCATTCAGAGTTAGTTCCTGCCTTGTGCCCAGTTTGATTTTTCTGCCTGTCCATCTATCTTTCCACTTTTCTACATGAAACAGATCAGTTCCCTGTGGACCGATTTTATTGAAACTTGGCACACTTATTTTTCAAGGTAGTATAATTTTAATTGAGATATTTTGAGAACAGCACACCATACATGTTTTTGAAATTTCAACGTCTCCCATTTAGGTACACTGGGGAATTTGCAGACTCCTCTGTTTTAAAACAGAAAAACACTCTGTGTAACTTCAACTATAAATTAGTTTATTGTGTTATATTATCTTGAGAGCAGTTACTTTAACTTGTGCACTTTTTATATCTTCTACTCATTTGACTGCCGCTCCTGATAGCAAAATAGTGAAACAACTGCAGTCATGTGTGCTGAAGAAAGTACATCTCTCGGTAGAGCACGGAATGAGAAAGGGTCAGAAGAAGAACTGGGTTTGATGGCCGAGTATTACCGTATAAAGAAGATACAGCATTAGATGTGCAACTATTCATTCAGTTTGCTAATAATTATATTCTTTATTTATTCATCACTGTATAAGGTAAGTACTGTCCCTTTACAAGAATCCAGGGGCAGGTCTCAATAAATTTAGCCCCATTGTCTCTGCAGCTATGTAGTGTCTTGCGTGACCCTCAGTCACAACATCTCACTCCTCCTACTCTTGGAAATCAAAGCCGGTAAATGATGTGATATTTATGTCCCCAAAAATAAAAAAAGTAAAAGTAACTTAACATATGTAGAAATGTATGAAAGATGGTTCTGTGGCACTTTACGTGACTAAGTGTGTACTCGGTAATTCTATGATACTAAAATCAACCTCTTGGCTGAATTATCTAAAGATGGTTATGATTCAATATTTCTCTGACACTGTAATTTACCTAAAAAGCACCACAGTGGTCCGCTATCTGTCAGGTTTTCATGCAGCCAACAATTTTAGCTTGACACTTCAATACAGATTTTAATTGTCTATGGGATAGTTCTTTGAAATATTTTATGTTTAAGAAACTTGAAGTACAATTAGCCACAGATTCATCTTTTCATCACTTGAGTTGAAATCTGCAGTCTATATATTACTAAAAGAGTACTTTAAAGAATATTTTATATTCACTACTAGTATCTGTAATTATACCCTATTATCACTGTTACTTTTGAATATGATTCATTGTTACAAAAATATATAATAAACACAATGTTGATAGCAAACTCTTTAATGAAGTGACCAAAAAATTTGAAAATATTAAAAGTTTTACACCAGCTAACAAAGACTCTGAATGTTGTGCCAGGCACACATTTTTTTACTTGCCTTTTATTTTTTTTGTAAGTGCCATCTCAAGCTTTCCTTTTCTTATTTTGGTCTGTGGATCTAGCAATGTCACCAATGACTTTTTTATCCAAAAATCCTCCATTAGATGTCGCCACCTCCCTTCTATGTAAAAACTCTCAAGTCCATGCTCAATTTTTTTTATTTATTTAGCACACCACCTTATAATTAAAGGAACTGAAACATTGACTGTGGTTTTCTGAACTAAACTACAGATTAAAATGCAAGCATTAGTGTTGAATGAATACTTTTACATGGCGACCCTCAATCCACAGCAGAAAAAAAAAACACTTGAGAGCACAAATTTAATAGAAGTCAACTTCTGAAAGTGAGTGAAACCAGTAACATCCTAATAAGCAGATGGGAATTAACTAGAATTTATCCATTCATTTTTTAACTCTTCAGTTCTGAACGGCCTGCCTGCAGAGAGCCTATCCTGACACAATTAGGCATACTGCAGGAACTAGTCCTCAATGTGTCAATAGTCCATTGTAGTGGACGTTCCTCCTCACACTGGGTCAACTTAGAATCACAAGTAATCCTACTACACACAATGGAATGTGAGAGGACCTGAGGAAAACCATTTTTAATATTTAACTCAGATCACTGTGGCTTGATAACTGCTGTATTGTTATGAATCTTTATTTATTTATATAAATGCAAGAATCACAAAAGAAGAAAAGATAGAAAGTGTCACAGCAACCAAGTCTCAAATCTCAATCAAATAAATGTAATCCACAAAACAAAAACAAAAATTCAGAAGCCAGAAAATCAACACATACTGGTACACAGTCTATGACCTTCAATGAACCACTGAAGGATCCACTCTCAGCTTCCAAGTATTAAAGGCTGAGGGAAGCCCTTCTGCAGTGACAACAGGGTGGCCTCACCTCTTGGGGTTCCACCCACACAGTACAAGTAAGAAAGGAGAACCATTCAATATATATAGAAACCGAGGATTAAAAAAACAAGGTAAAATTACCAAAAACTACACCATTACAATAAACAAGTGAGAGATAATTTAAAATAAACAAAGAGGGTATAAAATGGGGGAATTAAAATAAGCCAGGGAACAGGCCCTGGCAGAAACATAACAAAGCAAAGCTAGCGAAGCTAGTGAACAAAGCTGCAGAAAGCTCAGCTGTCCCACTTATTCTTTTGTTTCTTGCAACTATCTGTTAAGCATTGGAATTGTTGTTGTTGTTGTCACATGCAGAGTTCCTCCCAGATCATTTCTAGAAGATCCCTCTTTTATGGGATTATAAGTATAAAACCAGACACGAGGCGAGAAAGTTGGGAGAGATTAGACACATTTAGATACTGAGGAAAGGTGATGAAGGTACATGTAGGGCATGAGATAGCAATTATTTTAAAATGATTCTATTACCTGTCTTTGACAAGTAGGTTGGCTAGTTGAAAATTAAAAAAAAAACATTATCTAACATTATCAGATCAGGATTACGTGCTTTAATACCTTAAATGAGTAGATACTCAGGCAGGAAAATAATCGCAGAATCTCTTTAATGAAAATTTCTATAGAATATTATATTATATAATAGTATAATTAGAAAGGTTGATGGAAAGAGATTTGAAATGTTCTGCCATAGATGGATAAAGGCAGGGATAGAATGTAAATATGACAATACAAAAATCAATGTCAAACTAACTAGGTTGATATTAGAGTAAAACAAATTGCAGAAGGAAACCAAGCTAAACTTGCAATACCAAAAATCATGTAGGAGATGCACCTAAAATTTTATAAGCGGTTTAATCAATTCACACAATACTACCACTATGAAAAGTTTGTTTTTGTCTGCAATCTTGGACAACCATGACAATCTTTATACCATTTCAATGGAATAAATAAATAAATAACTTCATCATTGTTTAAAAAAAAAACAATTGGGAAGAAAAATTGAAAAATATACGTGGAGCAGATCCAGGGGAAAAATTTAAAAGTGTCTTAACTTACGATGTGAACAATATACAGTGGTACCTCGGTATACGTCCTTAATCCGTTCCAGATCCTTGGACTTATACCAAACAGGACTTATACCAAACAAATTTTTCCCATAAGAAATAAAGGGAAAATGATTAATCCGTTCCCATAAAAAAATCCTATTGTTATTGGCATATTATACATTGATGGGGTTGTATAAAATAATTTAAACACTGCTTAATACTAAAATACATAAATACAAAAGCAATTAGATGAAATAAATGAAAATTTAACCTCACTCTACCTTGCTGAGAAGAGTCGAATGCCTGCTAAGACTGCTGTTTCCCGTCTTTTAACCTCCTTTATCTTCCTCTTTTCCTCGATCTATCTATCCCCCGTTCCTGGTGCCGACCCGTATATATACATCCACCCGCGCCTCCGTGGGTGCAGCGCCTTAATCACATGCCGCAGGAAGCCAATGAAGCAATTGAGAACAATCGCACCCACACGTGCAGTTGCAACTCGCTCCAACTACCTCATTAACTCCCCGCGGTCATGCAATCGCGCCCACGGAAAACGACACGGCTATATGAATTTAAAACCTGGCCCTTTTTTTGAAGCCACGGACCCGCTACACCACAGGCAGTCTTGGCTTTGACTCGAGAGAGGTAAACAAGGGTAGCATGCAGTGTTCTAGCACTCGAGTTGTATTCCAAACAAAGGTTGTATACCAAGCAAAATTTTTCGCGTCCAACCAGGACTTATACGAAGATGGACTTATTCCAAAGCGGACTTATACCGAGGTACCACTGTATATTCCAAATTACTGTAAAACAGTTGCAGCCCTAGACCACTGTCACACTTTGCTCTGGGACCTCATATAGAACACTAGGTGAGAACAAGAAACATCAAATACCTCAAAGCCCATTGTACTCCTTTCCAAGAAGAAAGCAGAATGTGTGTCTAAGGATAACGCCTAAGAAGGGAAGACTAAAAAACAGAATGAAAGCATGGAGCCATGGTCTAAAAGGACAGCCATGAGGGCCACCACTACTAGGCAGAAATTGGAGATACCACCTCTTTCTTCATGTTCCCCAGAATAATATAAAAAGTGGCCTTATGCCGTTTCCATTTCTGGGTCATACAGAACCCTCTTTTTTTTTTTTTACTTAATCGCAAGAACAGAAGAACTCAGCTAAACAGATCACTTCTGGCTCCTTGGCATGGGTAGAGTTTATACTGGACTGAGGGCCAGTGTGTTTGAAAAGTAAGGTTAGTGAAGAGCTCATTAACAGTCATATCACATATATAAAAATTGTAAAATATTGGAAACAATACTTTATCCACATTCTATTGTTTTTGTAAAGCAATACAATGAAACTAAGTCATAACTGTAGTACTTTATATTAATAAAAATAAATCTTTTATAGCCACAAAAACAGAAAAGAAAATACAAAATTCACTTGCTTTGAAATTACCACTTTCACCCTTCCATTTATCTATTATCTTTCATTTTCAATAAAAGTCATGCGACTATTTGCATCACGGCAGCCATATGCCCAGTAGCTGAACTTTAACATGTGAAAGACATGGGGATTATTTTGATAATTGTAATTGCTTCTATTGTGCCAACTTCAGTTCTTGATTATGAACATTCTTTATGAAATTTCTTTGAATTCTAAAATCAGCACTGATCTCTGCCACTCCATTAACAATCTGACTGATCATCAGTTCCAGGGCTGGGATTTAGAGTCTCTACAAATGAAATAAAGCAAACAGAAGTTTTTTTTTCTTCAGATTTCACATTAATTTTACATATTTTAATGGCTCACTGTTCATCTGGTTCTGTAATTTTTACATTCAGATTTATTTGTTGTTCTTATTTCTCTTAGCTTATCAAAAACTGATCAGATTTCTAATGTTGTGTCTGTTTTGTGAAATCTGTTGTGAAGGTTGACTTCGGTGTCAATCACAAAGCATATTTAGTTTGCACAATCTCATACTGGCTATAATGAATGAGACAAGATGGCCTTACTTAACTCTGGAAGCACTCCAACTTGCAGTCACATTCTTTCACTTTGTACTTGGGTCTGATTGACAGGCATTGAGCTTTGATCAGACATATCATGCACACATTCTTCTGTGCTGGTCTGTTATAATGGAAGACAAGCATAAACAACATGCTGAATCTTGCCAGATCAATCCACAGATAACCAAATAGTGCATGTGGATCTTAACTCGACTTTACAAATCCAGTGACACAGAGATCTCTGCAATTACAAATCTACATACAGTTTTCAGGTAATCCATATCTCCTTCTGCTAGTATCAGCTCCCGCCCCTTCATGTAAGCAAAGCACAAACAAATGGGGAAGTCAAGTCAAAAGAAGTACAATCAGCACAAACCAGAGTAGCTGTGGTTAGAGCTTCCTGCAGCAAGAGAACAAGTGAACCCAAAGTTTAGAGAGAATACGGAAGTATAGCGCATGTAAGGTTGCTCTCTCCCTTGACGGCAGGGCTGTTTCCTTGAGCCACCTTTAAGGGTTGTCTCACTCTTTCTGTGTCTGTTGTTTTTTTTTTTCTTCTTTTTCTTGGGAGTTGGGAGTAACTCCCTTCTCCTAGGGAGGATACATCATGAGCAAAAGTTCAAAAGGATCCAAGAACTTGGAGAACTCACCCAGCTGCCTTTTGAGCAATCAAGAAAATGAACGTGTCTTTGACCAACTAGGGCGGAAATGTGTGGTAAGTAAGGGTTTTGCTTTTAAATGAGACATAAGTTCTTATGTGTGTATAGGATGGTATCATACATTGCCAATTGGCTTGTTTTAAGAAGTTAGTTTCAGAACAGGAGTCCTGGTAGTTGGACTCACGGAGACTCCCACGTGCTGTGTGATGCTGCTGTGGCACAGCTCTCTTTGCAAATGATAAACACACAGTTTCTTTTAGGTAATTATATGGAAATGTACCTCCACAGACATTTAGGTATTTTGATGAATTCTGAATCCCAAAACACTTTAAATCTCCAACTAATGTTTGGTGTCTGAAGTGGTTTTAGGTAATGTGTAAGCAGAGCGCAATTTAAATATGCATCATTACACTCTCATAAAAGAGCTCACTGTCTCTTTAAACAGCACTCTGTGAAAAACAAAAAACAGAGAAGCCAACAACTCAGTTACTCTGTAGTATATAGCCAAGCCCACAAGTTTGGTAAGCAGACATGCTTACTAGCATAGCTTATTTCATGGGTTCTAAAGCAGAAACGCAAAATGTCATTAGTTATTCTTAACACTAACACACACACACACACACACACACACACACACACACACACACAGTTTACAGTTATTCTTGACATACACTATAACAATGAACCTGTACACATTCACTGCATTTGTCACGCAAAGAGCAGAAATGCTTAACAAGTTTATAAAGCAAATGGGTAGCATTACTGACCTACCATACTTAGAGAGTCAGATACCAACTAGAGAGACATCTGTGTGGCATTTGAATGTTCACACCACATTTACATGGTTTTCCTCCCACTTTGCAAAAACATTCAGGCAAGTAAACAGGCGATTCTAAGTGTCTTGTGATGGTTTGGCATACCATATTGGGTTTGAGCCTGCCTTATTCCTATTGTTGTCACAATGTGTTCAAGTTTCACATGACCCAGAAAGGAAAAGAGATTCAGACCTAATCAGTCACAGGTCTTAAATGTTAGACTCAACCAAATATTCCTTTGATCGCCTTTTCTTGTAAATCCTTCACTATTACATTTGGCAATTTATCTTTTATCAAACTTGCTTAATCAAATACTGCATAGAGTTTAAAAAGTCAGGGGCCACAGGATAAAAACTTCCTACATTCTGAGTCTGTATTTATATAACACAAGACCGGCTTATATAAAAATTAGCTTAACATTATGGCATATTTTGGCTATTCGTAAGTACTATGCAGATTTTTTTGGTGTTGGCATTTTAGTGACACCAGATAGGCAGATCAATGAAGTGAACAGAAAATGGTGCCTCACTGCATATTTCAACAACATTCTGATGTTCTTGAACTAATTCAATTAACTAACATGTTCTCTCAATGCAGCTGTCTTCAACGTTGTTAATAATACCTAATGCATATACTTAACAATAATGGGCTCAGTGGGTAGCATATTTTGTATATAAAAAGGGATTGCTGTGTGTTGAATGATATAACTGAGAATGGCAGCATTATCTCTTCAGGAGAATATCAAAGACTGCAATGATTTTTTGGTTCAGGATGATGACTGGCTTATAAGCCGATTTAGACTTCCTAGAGCCATCTTCTTGGAGTTGTGTGCTAAAATCGAACCTACATTACAAATTTCATCATGCAGAAATCACATGATCCCTGTTCAGTTACAGGTTTTAACAACCTTAGCTTATTTGGCGATGAGTGTTTTTTAGCATGAACTACCTAACAAGGCAGAAATCTTGCAATCATCTCTGAGCAGTGTCATGCCATTTGTATGGTAAGGTATAATTAAGATACTACCCAGATATACACAATTTTCTTACAGTCAGGGTAAGCAAGACAAGATTAACAGGCAATTTGCAGTGATTATTGACTTTTTTAATGTAACCGGAGCAATTAATTACATATGTTACAGTAAAGGCACCCTCACAAGTTGAATTTACTTTTGTAAACAAAACACACTTTCTTTTATTTAATAAACAACTACTGTATAGTAATATACAATGCTCAAATATGTTTGACTAACTTTACTGCAAGGAGGCCCCACTGATTTCTTTATTTTATGAAAAGTATGGGAAACAGACTTCAGGGTCATGCTGTGTGTGATGGTTGGCTTCTTGGTAACTAAGCATAATTGATAAGATTGCAATTAAGTTTAGTACATTATAAACAACTTGTATAATCTTTCTTTCAGATTATAGTGGGTACACCACAAGAGAGGAGATAGAAGGAAAGGCACCCCTGCACATTATTGGTTTTAGAAATAAATATATAAATAATATGTGCCTTTTTGCCTTTCGAGCATAAGCAAAATTTTACTGTGAAATCTAAGCACAGTTTTATAACCAAAAACTCAGTTCCTTTCACTGTAAAAAGTATTTGGCAAATATACTTTGAATTTAAAAACAAAACAAGCCATTTGTCAAATTATTGCATAACTCACAACTCCAAATAGGCCATATTTAAAAAAATTAAAAAAACAATAAGTGAAAAAACTGCAATAGAATCAATGGAAAAAGAGAAAAAGAGAAAATAAAAATGAACTGTTTTATGAGAATTCCACTTGCATGAAAGCAGAGTTTTGTTTTGTTTGTATTTCAAATGGAATCCAAAATACTAACAAATATGGGAGCCACATGATTTCAGAGGGAGGAAGGAAACATCTAGCCATGATAAATTTGTATAGAAGTAAGGGTTCATGGGAAAAATTAAAATTAAGCTGTGAAACATTATTTTTAAAAGTCAGATTATATCTGTTGTGCTGAATGAAGAATGCTTTTAAAGTAGTAGAGTTCATGTGGAAGCTTGACCAGGCCAAAAAAAGTTGAAATTTGAGACATTTATGAACATCGAACACAAATGTTCCCTTGTAACAAAACTGACACCAGCTGTTTCTAAAAAATCACACATCATGTCTTATTTAAAGGAAAAGCAGAAAAAAGAGATGTATATATTTTTTACAAGACGTAGGGGTCATTTTCAAGTAAAAAAATATATAAGATGACACTCTTAAACATGTTTAATCCCATTCAGGGTCACAATTTAGCTTCATTCGAGTGTGTAATGTAACAGGAGTAGCGTTAGAAAGACTAAAGTGTAAAATGTGCAACCACCATATAGAAGATATCAATTCTGGGAACTGAATCAGGGTCCAAGTACTATGAGGGGTACATCCAGCTTGTTGTACCACCTGCAGATGCTGCCCTACCCCATTAGTAAGTGGACATTTCTAATATCGAAAGCTTGATCCCCTCCTGCCAGCTTCAGATAAAAGACATGAAGGAGAAGACAACAGACAAAAGAGAAAGATAACTTGTGGCTTAAAGGAAAGAGTTTTATTCTTTCAGTTTCTAAATGATAACAGCAGAATTTTATATCAGAATTGAGTATAAATCCCCAGTCATAAACAGAAAACTCATTAGAGGAGGAACAGGGTATTATTTTTTTAAGAGAATAAAACAAGCCAGACATTTACGATTTGTTATGAGCAATAAAGTGATGAAGTCAAGCATGTTCAGTCTTATAAGGAAAACATTGTGGAAAGATACCATTAGGTGAAGCATTTGTAAACATAGCTGGTGATACTCCAAAACTAAATATTGATAGACACAAATTACTGCATTCTCAACCTACATTTAATCCTTAACATTATACAGTTTGAAATGTAGAGAGCAGTTCCAGATTCCAGAGTGATGAATCTACATAATCAGGACTGAAGCTTTAGGACTGAAATGTTAACTTAAAAAGATTAGCTGCTCAATTAGATGTTAGAAAGGTTGATAGCTATATGATCTTCAATATAATCATGAATGTAACTTTTTCAGACAGGATCAAACATGAGGTTATCAGTCTCACAAGATCAAGATTACAAATGGAACTGCAAAGCTTCTAAACATTTTTTATTTTAAGGTTGTGTAGCAGATTTCAGATCTAGCTGCATAGGCTATGTGATCTGACAGAATAGGATGATTAGAGGTAATGGCATTGAATTGTAATTGTAAGCATCTGTGAAGATGCAAAGCTTCAGAAACCCGAGATCTTAAAGGATCAGAATTTGAGGAAGTAGAAATGCAGACCTGGAGGATGGGAAAGAGGCTATAGAGCTGTGGCAGCTGCAGAGTGACCAAGTTACAATGTTCTTTGATTTAATAGGATCAAACAAGATAAAGTTAGAACATTAAAGCAACTTCGACAATAAAGGGCCAACTTAATTCATAAATCCCAATTGATGTGACTTCTAGATAATATTGTAATGACCTCACCATGAGAGGTTTGAAAAGGAAAAACAGCAGAAGAAAGAAGGGATTGCAGAACGGTTTACTCAAACAGTCAAAAAAAATCATGAATGTAAAAGCAAAATGAATGACTTTGAACTTTAACTATTTACAATTATCTACGAATCTCTTATTGTTATAGCCCTGAGAGACACCGTCAACGGACCAAAAAAACCCCTTTTGTTCCACTTTAATAACCCACCTCACGTATCAAGCTCAACTCCCCCTCTCTCTCCCTCTATACCTTCTTAGCAGCTCCTCGAACTATCCAGGAATCCCAGCCTCCATTCAGGGTGCTGCCCCTTTTCTTCCCTTTACCGTCAATCATATCCCAGACGTCAGTCCTCTGCGCTATTCTCTGCTCTCCCCACTCAATCCAACAGTCACTTTCCCTCCAGTCTCTACAATATCAAGATATGAAGGCTACTATCCACCATACTCCTTGGTAACTTATTCTACATAACTATGATTATCTGTGTAAACTTAACGTTTCGAAGACATGTGCTTAACCACCTTTCATCTGTGCCCAATTTTTTGCTGAAAAACTCATTTTAACATAAAAGCAGCAGTCCACAGTACTAAATATCTTTATCAGTTTGAATATTTCTATCTTGTCACCTCTTAATATCAATTTACTTAAAACTTAAAGTGTGCAACTCCTCAAACATCTATAGGAGATGTAAAGGTTTAGGACCATGAGGCTTTAGATGATCTGGACCATGAAATTCTTAAACATACATGTAGGATCTGATAGGATCAAAATGAGTTTGCATAAGCAGCATGTGACTGTGTGATCTGATGGGACGAGGAATTCAGAGTAAAGTGGGAGTAGAACAGGATCTATAAAAAGCAAATGTAGATGTACAAAGCTACTGAATTGTGAGACCTTTGAGAATCAGGACTTTGATAGTCTTGACATGCAGCGTTGCTAGATTTCCAATGATCTGACTGGCACTGGTATTGCTGTCATTATCTGACTCTTAGCTATTACGTAACAGCTAATGTCAAAGTCCAACCTTGGCAGGTTAAATATCTGTAAATAAAACTGACAGTGCTTCCTCATTGTGGCATTTCTATACTAAATTGTTTTTTAAATGCTGTACCTGGCTGTGTTAAGTGACAACAATCACTTCCCTAAAGGGGTGTAAATGTTAACTATGAAACTAACTGAGCTCTCAAAGTAAAGTTACTTTGTAAAATTTAAATGGGTCTTCATTCCTGTCAGTGTGGCTTTGAAGGATGATCTACTTTCATTATTCAATTCTTTTCTAAACGGCAGTCAGGCACAAGTGTCACCACACAGTTTTCAGTAAAAAGAGCTTTTAATAAACACACCAAGTCAGTGTGCTGTTCTGATCAGGAAAACACATTTCATATACAGTGCATCCAGAAAGTATTCACAGCGCATCACTTTTTCCACATTTTGATATGTTACAGCCTTATTCCAAAATGGATTCAATTCATTTTTTTCCTCAGAATTCTGAACACAACACCCCATAATGACAACATGAAAAAAGTTTACTTGAGGTTTTTGCAAATTTATTAAAAATAAAAAAACTGAGAAATCACTTGTACATACTGTAAGTATTCACAGCCTTTGCTCAATACTTTGTCGATGCACCTTTGGCAGCAATTACAGCCTCAAGTCTTGTTGAATATGATGCCACAAGCTTGGCACACCTATCCTTGGCCAGTTTCGCCCATTCCTCGTTGCAGCACCTCTCAAGCTCCATCAGGTTGGATGGGAAGCGTCGGTGCACAGCCATTTTAAGATCTCTCCAGAGATGTTCAACTGGATTCAAGTCTGGGCTCTGGCTGGGCTACTCAAGGACATTCACAGAGTTGTCCTGAAGCCACTCCTTTGACATCTTGGCTGTGTGCTTAGGGTTGTTGTCCTGCTGAAAGATGAACCGTCGCCCCAGTCTGAGGTCAAGAGCGCTCTGGAGCAGGTTTTCATCCAGGATGTCTCTGTACATTGCTGCAGTCATCTTTCCCTTTATCCTGACTAGTCTCCCAGTTCCTGCTGCTGAAAAACATCCCCACAGCATGATGCTGCCACCACCATGATTCAGTGTAGGGATGGTGCCAGGTTTCCTCCAAACGTGACGCCTGGCATTCACACCAAAGAGTTCAAACTTTGTCTCATCAGACCAGAGAATTTTCTTTCTCATGGTCTGAGAGTCCTTCAGGTGCCTTTTGGCAAACTCCAGGCGGGCTGCCATATGCCTTTTACTAAGGAGTGGCTTCCGTCTGGCCACTCTACCATACAGGCCTGATTGGTGGATTGCTGCAGAGATGGTTGTCCTTCTGGAAGGTTCTCCTCTCTCCACAGAGGACCTCTGGAGCTCTGACAGAGTGATCATCGGGCTCTTGGTCACCTCCCTGACTAAGGCCCTTCTCCCCCGATCGCTCAGTTTAGATGGCCGGCCAGCTCGAGGAAGAGTCCTGGTGGTTTCGAACTTCTTCCACTTACTGATGATGGAGACCACTGTGCTCATTGGGACCTTCAAAGCAGCAGAAATTTTTCTGTAACCTTCCCCAGATATGTGCCTCGAGACAATCTTGTCTCGGAGGTCTACAGACAATTCCTTTGACTTCATGCTTGGTTTATGCTCTGACATGAACTGTCAACTGTGGGATCTTATATAGACAGGTGTGTGCCTTTCCAAATCATGTCCAGTCAACTGAATTTACCACAGGTGGACTCCAATTAAGCTGCAGAAACATCTCAAGGATGATCAGGGGAAACAGAATGCACCTGAGCTCAATTTCAAGCTTCACGGCAAAGGCTGTGAATACTTATGTACATGTGCTTTCTCAATTTTTTTGTTTTTAATAAATTTGCAAAAACCTCAAGTAAACTTTTTTCATGTTGTCATTATGGGGTGTTGTGTGTAGAATTCTGAGGAAAAAAATGAATTTAATCCATTTTGGAATAAGGCTGTAACGTAACAAAATGTGGAAAAAGTGATGCGCTGTGAATACTTTCCGGATGCACTGTATGTTTAATCAAACATTCAGGTCAGGTCAGGTTGGGGAGCATGCACTGGTACAGTGCGTTGCCGTACCTACCACACGACAAAATAGCTCAGGATCCTGGTTGGCAACCCCCCAAGCAGACATACGGTCCAGTCCCACCCCCTGGAAATGACCATCTAATGCCACAGCCAGGTGTTACATGGGCATCCCTTGGCCTGGTCCATCCGCTTGGGTCCTCAACAATGAGGATCCTGTGAGCCTGAACACCCTCGGGGAATCATGCCACAAAGCTGTTATGCCATAACTGACACTCCATCGCAATGCCAGTGATGTGCCTCATTCAGGACTCCATGAGCAACCTCTCGTTTGACACAAAGTCAAACCAGCAGTACCCAAGGATTCTCAGAGGGAGACACAGTACCAAAGGAGTCCAGTCTTCATCTCAGGTCACTGGATAGTATCCATGTCTTGCAACCATATAGTAAAACAGGAAGCACC
Organism: Erpetoichthys calabaricus; assembly: GCF_900747795.2. NCBI lineage: Eukaryota > Metazoa > Chordata > Cladistia > Polypteriformes > Polypteridae > Erpetoichthys > Erpetoichthys calabaricus. The sequence goes on along the minus strand of NC_041404.2, from coordinate 66,642,470 downwards.
AGGTCTCTAAAGACTTGGACCTACGTCCTTTTGCAAAGATATAGGGAGTGCCACACACCCCTTTCTAGCGACCTCATGACCCCCCCCCCCCCCCCCCCCATGCTCTCCCATTTCAATCTACTGATTTCACAGGAACAGTCACCAGAGACATGAATGTTGCTGCCAAGCTAAGTAAATTTCTTGACAAGGTCAACACTCTCTCTTCAGACAAACTGCTGATGGCTGTGCACAAGAAAGAGGTCATTAAAGGCCTGGATCTTGGTTTTTATGTAGAACACTCTCAAGCCCAAACACTCAGACTCCCCACTCAGTCTCTCAAGAGCCCCAATCAGAGCCTCCATTGACTCCGTGAAGATCACAGCATCATCAGCAAAGTCAAGATCAGTGAATCTTTCTTCTCCAACGGATGCCCCGCAGCCATTGGATCTCATAACCCTGCCCAACACCCAGTCCATGCAAGCATTGAACAGAGAACACATCCCTGATGAATCCCAGAATCAACTGGGAAAAACGCAGAGGTTCTGCCTCCACTCTACACATCACTCACAGTACTAGCATACAGGCTGGCCATGATATCCAGCAACTTTGGGGGATCCCGCTAAGTCTCAGGATGTCCCGCAGGGCAGCTCAATCAACTGAGTTGAACACTTTATGAAAATTGACAAAGGCTACAAAAAAACTCTGCTGATATTCGTGTTTGCACTTCAGTCGTTAATTTAAATAGTGTCATTCAAATTAGGCACCACAACAAAGCACTTTCCAGATTAAACTCAGCATTAAATACACAAACTGAGCAGTATAATAGAAACATGGCAAACACAAAAAATGTAGCACTGAAAGACAATTGGAGGAGCTAGAGGAATGCGTAACACATTTCATATATCCCTTCTGCAATGATTATAAGCAAGCAGGAACCCTAAGTAGACATTCACTAGGAGAAAGTGAAGACAAAAACAGCCACACATTGATTTTTCTATTTTAATAAATAACAGTCATCTGGCTTTTGCTGAGTTGGCCTTTTGTATTAGAAGTTCAATGAATTACCATTTAGAGCTACAATATGTCAAAATGAAATATCCTAACATGAGTTTCAGATATTTGAAAAGCTGAACTGCATTTCAAGCCATTTCAAAAAAAGTTTTACCATCTGTATACTAAATTTCAGGATACCTCAAACACATTTTCTTATATCTCAAAATGATGCCTTATGCATTTTAAGACACCTGAAATTCTTTCCTGTTTCATATCTCTGAATCACTTTCTATAAAATCTACTGTTTTTAAAAGTAATTCTAGTTTATTTTAAGATATCTGTATCTGAGACATCTTTACATGAACAGGAAATAACTTTGAGATATGTGAAATGTATTCCAGATACCTCAAATTGGACAGGAAGCTATCTGCCCATTTAAAAATGTGTTTCAGTTAACTTGAAATCAAGTTATCTTATATTTTAAGATATTTGAAACAGAGGAGAAATTCATTTTAAGATATCAGAAAATTAGTTTGAGATATCAAAAAGGCATTTATATATATTTCAATCATGAGTCAATGTGAAAATATTGGAAATATACTGTATATATAACAAGCAGACCATTGTGAGATCTGAAATCTATTTTGAAATAACTGAAATGCAATTGAAGTTATCTTTAAAAAACTTCCTGAGCAATTCAAGATATGTTGAACAGATTTCAAGGTACTGTATTATAAAGTGTCCAGAAGCGCTATTAAAAACAATTTCACAGGAATACCTTTTGAGATGTCTTGATTTGTAGTTCAGATCAGAATCAAAGCAATAGGGGGTGCTGGGGCCCTCCATTCAGATGCCAGGCCCACTTCAAACACTTTGATTCGATTTATGTTAATCATCAATTGTCAATCATCTGAGCCATTCACCCTCAATCTACACTGATAAAAAAGAAAGAATAAGTGTGGGTGTGAACCAAGTGGTGTTCCTTCTAGGGTTGGTCCTTGACTTGCTGTCAAAAGAACCTATAGCTTATTGCAATTCTGTAATGGATAGGTGGGTACACAAAACAATCAAATCAATGAATGGATGTCTCTTTTTTGATAAAAATACAGGTCCATAAATTGGCTTTGATAGCATCTTCAAAAAGAAGACTGCATACAGTCAGAGTCAATGTGAGATAAAATGAAAACAGAATTTATAAAATGTCCTTATATAAGTGAGTTTGTGTGAAAGTACCCTGTGATTGACTGACAACACATCCAAGGCTTGTTCCTGCATTGCTCCAAGCATTTCCTCTGGCCCCTGAATTGGACACAATAGGCAGAGATAATTAATGAAACACATACAGCTCTGTCTATTTTTTGATCTTATTGTAGTCGTTTTTTTTAATCTACATATACATATTTAAGCAGCATTTTTAAAAGCACATTTAACACTAAAATAGCTCTTTTTGATGTTTATTTAAACTAGTATTTTGTGGAAATTCCTAATACAAGTTTTAAAAGGCTATTTTAGGTCATGCATTCTTTTATCTCGTGTTGACCTTTTAGATGTCTCCTTGTTGGCTCTTGTTGAGATAATCATTAGTTATTAATGAATATCTGTGGCTCAGAAAACAGAATACTACAGAACACCACGTCAAAAAGAGGAAATGAGCATTACAGCCAAGCATTCAATGATAAATGTCTTAAAGACCTAGAATTTAAAGCAACTCTGAATTGAGCAAAGTGGGTATAGATAATTGACAGGTGGATTTGCCTTCCTGGGTAAAAATATGGTACAGAGGTCAGAGCTTGCTGACTCACAGATCTTAGTAGGTGGGGTTCACAAATAAAATTCTACATATCTATCAAAAATATTAGCTGGTGTGTGTTTGTCTCCATGTACTATGGTTTTCCTCTCATGTCACAAAGAAACATAGGACTGGTAAGTCCAAACTAGCAGAGTATGAGTGAGTATGTCTTGCGAAGGTCGGCTGCCTCGTCTACAGAGTCGGCTTTTGCTTTGTTCCTAATACTCCCAGTAGGGACTGCAGCCACTGTAAATGGGTACAGATTATGGGTAGATGGATGGATATTCTTTTTCTGGGTTGCCGGAGAGGGGAGCAGTTAGCATTGTTGACTCTCAGCTTCATAAGACTAGGATCAAAATTCATCCAGTTAATATGTGTGTACAGTTTGCAGGTACTTCAGTTTTCATTTCAAATCTTTAGAATGCAATTGGTGTTCCTGAACTTTCCCAAAATTAAGACGTGAAGGACTAGCATCCCACCCAAGGTTGGTTCTTGTCTTGTACCCAGTGCTGCCCTCCATGACCCTAAGATTAGATTAGGCTGGTGAGATAAATGGATGGCCTTCTTTTAAAACCTAGATGAGGAAACAATATTTTTAGGATATTTCAGTAGTACTAGGGTGTTGTACTGTGTTAGCCACTATGGATGTTGTTAAGCAAAATGACAACTTTTATTGGCTAACTAGAAATATTACAATATGCAAGCTTTTGAGGCAACTCGGGCCTGTTTCTAGTTAGCCAATAAAAGGTGTCATTTTGCTTAACTTCTCACTATAAGGATATTTTGAAAAGAATAAAAGATAACATATTTAAATATTATTTTTTTATGTTGGAAAAGTATTACAGTGATTGACACATGAATCTTTAAATGTGCTAACCACCTGGCTACATAACATCTTTATAAGCTTCAGCTATATCACCAGTGGGTCTCATCTGCAGAAGGGCTCAGAGCACGAGAGTTGGGTACAAAAGGCAAACTCTAGTAGCTTCTAAGTTTTGGTATTCTGAATATGGAATATGTACAGTTAGTTCCAAAAGTATTTGGACGGTGTCATAATTTTGGCTCTATATGCCAACACAATAGATTTGAAATGAAGAAATAATTACATGATTGAACTGTAGGTTTTCAGCATTAATTGAAAGGGTTTAACAGAAACATAGTATGAGCCATTTAGAAATGACAGCCATTTTTATACATGGTCCACCCTATTTTCAGGGGCTCAAAAGTATTTGGACAATTGTTCCATAGTGTGAGCAGGTTACTCATTATTTCATTAACTATTAAGCAGGTAGAATGTCTGGAGTTGATTCCAAATGTGGAATTTGTATTTGGAAGCTGTTGCTGTTAACTCTAACTATGAGCTGTCTATACGAGTAAAAACAGTCAATCATTAGGTAGAAAAAAACAAAATAAACCCATCCAAGAGATAGTAGAAACACGAGGAGTTGGCAGATCAACCATCTGGTATGTTCTTAAAGAGAAGTAACACACTTGTGAGCTCAGTAACCCCAGAAGGCCTAGACTACGAGGGAAGACAGCTCTGCTGGATGATTGCAGAATTCTTTCCTTGGTGAAAAAAAAAACAATTCACGACATTTAGCCAAACCAAGAACACTCTCTGAGAGGTAGGCTTATCATTGCCAAAGTCTACAATCAAGAGAAGACTTCATGAAAGCAATTACAGAGGGTTTACCACAAGGTGCAAACCATTAGTAATCCTCAAGTATATGAAGGACAGATTAGAATTTGCCAGAAAATATTTAAAAAAAAAACAGTCCTGTTTCGGGACAGATTTCTTTGGACAAATGAAATTAAGATCACTATGTACCAGAATGATGGATAGAGAAGAGTATGGAGAAGAGAAAGAACGGCTCGTGACATGTAGCATATCACATCATCTGTGAAACCTGGTAGAGGCAGTGTTATGGCATCAGTATACATTGTTGCCAATGGAAGTGGGTCACTGGTGTCTATTGATGATATGATTGCTGGCAGAAGTTGCAGGATGAATTGTAAAGTGTACAGGGCTATACACTCTGCTCAGATTCAGACAAAGGCAAAGCATTAGTAGGGTGTAACCTCAGCACTTGGAGATGGCCATGGGTTCCAGACTTTAGGCAATTATTGACTACAAAGTATTTTCAACCAAGTATTGAAAATGATCGTTATATTCATGATTGTTAGTTCATCCAAATACTATGAAGCACTTGAAAATGGGGCGACCATATATAAAAATGGATGTCTTTTCTAAATGGCTCATACAATATTTTTGTTAAATGCCTTAAATTAAAACTGCAAGTCTACACTTCAATCACATCTTGATCGCTTCATTTCATATCCATCAGAATTATAAAAATTGTAATACTGTCCAAATAATTATGGACCTAGCTGTACCAGTAAGCCAAAAGTATATGTTTGGAATGGGTAAAGTTTATAGCAATCTGCTATTTTCAGGGTAGTGTCTGGCTTTAAGTGCACAACAGTTACATGGAGGCAAGTTATAGATGCCAGCTCATGTAGATGTAGTTTAGAGACAGAAGGCATCACAAGTCTAAGCACTGTGCAGCAATCACATTAATCACTGTGCCCCTTTGCCTTAATTGGCACTTGTTGGAGAAGATCAGACAAAAGTAAGAGATGCTAGTAAGGATGTCAAAATGAGGTCGTAAGGCACATAGTTATATGTTCATGGTAAAGTAAATCTGCTCTTCTAAAGTCATTTTCTGCCTTGACATACAGTACTATGGAAACATAGCCAGTGTAGCTGCCTCACAGCTCTAGCAAGTTGGGTTCATCGTGGACTTATATTTGAGTTGTTACTATCCGGACGTATAAGCAATCAGGATTATCAAGCTGAAGGCAGAATAGCAAAAGTAATGAAGCACAGAAACAGGAAAAATCTGAGTCAGAAAGGGGAATTTAACCAAACATTTACATGCACAAAATTAACAATTTCCCATATAAAAGAGTAGTGAGAAGTCAAGCAAAATGACACCTTTTATTGGCTAACTAAAAAGATCACAATATGCAAGCTTTCGAGGTAACTCAGGCCCCTTCATCAGGCAAGATGAATATAAAAGAAAAAAACAACATAAAATGTTATAGGGTGATTATGGTCTTCTCACATGTCATTAAATACAGAGACATCCTAACTAGCCCAGCAACCACCAGTTACACAATAAGCATCTGATTTTCAAGGTGGTTGGAATGAAACCCAAGAGGCATTTGGGAACAAAGGGTTAACAAGGCTATTCTTTCTGACTAGCACACACCTGCTGTATTTCTTAAGGCACTGCTGTCCTAATGGATTTCAAATGAGCCAAGGCCTAAAGTCATGGACTCCTTATTCAAGACAGCAGTCACTTGTCATGATCTTCCAAAGATCCATTTCCTACTGGCCTCAAGATAAGCAGGTCATTTCATCATTATTCCTCTAGCCGCTTCCTTTCTGAATTATCATTGCCTCACATTCCTTTTTTAGCTTCTTCTTTCATGTCCCCTCTGCCCAGTCAGTAAGCAGTTTTGTGATTTCCTTTCTTGATTACACTGGGTGACTGTTTCCATTTCTGAGGTTTGACTTGAGTATCATGCAACATTTTACTGTTTTGTTAACTTCGTTTCAAGAAATTTTCTGGTCACACTTTAACAGTGAAATTTTAAGTTGACTTCTGCATATTCTTCTTTTCAACAACAAGTAGCCTGACACTGTTTTTAGTTTACATCGCTCACTGTCCCAGTCTCTGGGCGACACATTCCTCCAACCGGGTATCATTATTTTCTTTAAATAGTCTTTACAAAAGAAGAAAATTACAACAATGGTCAAACATGGCAAGAACTGGAAATGGAGGTTACGATAAAAATATGAACATGAAGAAGCATACTCCCACAACCTGAACAGAAGTGTGTTTAAAAACAGAAGGATAACAATAATGGTGGTAATATAAAAAGCTCCAAGCCTGACATATTTAATGCCTATCTTTTCAACAAAAGAAGCATGCTTGTTCTTGGCACTTAAGCAGCAACCTAGCAAAAATCACAGAGAAAAAGTGTTTGCATGTTCTTTGCAGAGATATGTACTTGGTTTTACTACCTCTGTGTTTTCCGTCAAGAATGCTTTTGTCTTGTCTACGCTTACCAGGATAATCATGCTCATAGTTAAGAACGTGGGGTGAATTAACCTGTCCACTCTGAACCTATCAGTAGATAAAGCTGTACCCAGGTTCAACTATGTGACAATTGGAAAAACAAGGCTGCACTTCACCTCAAAGGCTTTCAAACACTGATTTGAAAAGGGGAACTAAAGGGGAATCCTGCTGTGCTCTTTTCAGTATTGCTACAGTCACCAGCTAGAAGGAGGCTCGCATAGCACAAGTAGTCAAATCATAGTGGTCTGGGCTTTTTAGTTTTGCAAGCATGATGCTTGGAGTGTTTTTGAAGGTTGTTCAAAGGTTAGCAGAAGGAAATAATCCTGACCACTTCTCATCTGTACATTTACTTATTTATTTTCCTTACTTGAAAAGCCAAATTGCACAACTTAGAAAAATGGAAGTAATGGGCTGGAGGGGAAATGCAATGACTGAAAAATATGTTTGCCAAAGTTTTGTTCAAAAAGAACCGTTTTTGCTTTTTTATTTAGGTATCTGGAAAAAAATTGTTATATGGAAAGAATAAAAACAAATAGAAATGACAAATCTGCTAGGAAGGAAACAAGTGGCCCAGTCCACTTGATTAAAATATTGTACTTTTAAAGGCTGTAGACATCTTCTTAAGAATTCAGTCAACAAACGATTTTCCCTGTTGTACAACTTTCTTAGAAAGCTACTTTGCGAATCAGTATCCAGAAATGTCCACCATATCCTTTCCTTCTCTGTTACACCGATGAGGTAAACGGGAGCCTTTACAGGCAGCATAGGCCTCAAGGCTAGTACTAACCTAGGGAACACTCATCTTTAGTGATTTGAATCTCTAATTGTACTATCAATTCACATTACAAAGCCATGGGAGGAAACCTGAGCACCTTGGGAAATTGCATATAAATATTGAGAGAATGTGTAATGGACAATAACCAGGCTAGGGGCTCAATTCAGATTCCTAGAGCTTTAAGGCAGCAGTGCTAACCACTACACCATACCATTCTTAAATGTATAAAAGGTATAAAAAGTGCAAAAGAGGTCAAGCAGGTGATTATGATGAGTTCTCTCTCTACTTCTGCAAAACCAAAACAGATTAGTAAGCATTCTCCAAATTTTGTTTAAAACACTAAAGTTTTTTGTGGAATTTCCCACACAAGTCTCAGTTTCTGCTCATGTATATGTCATTGCATGACAGGGGAGTCCAGAGGTTCCCATGGATCAGCTGATATGTGTTATTATTTCACATCTGACTGACATTTTTATCCAAGGTGACTTACAGTGTCAGGATATACAATATATCTATTATATATACAGTACTGTGCAAAAGTTTTAGGCAGGTGTGAAAAAAATGCTGTAAACAATGAATGCTTTCAAAAATGGAAGTGTTAATCATTTATTTTCATCAATCAATCAACAAAATGCAGTGAATGAATAGAGCAGAAGGCAGTTTGTTCGTCGAAGGGCTGGAGAGCAGTACAATAATGAGTGTCTGCAGGCAATAGTGAAGCATAGTGGAGGTTCCTTGAACGTTTGGGGCTGCATTTCTGCAAATGGAGTTGGAGATTTGGTCAGGATTAATGGTGTTCTCAATGCTGAGAAATACAGGCAGATACTTATACATCATGCAATACCATCAGGGAGGCGTATGATTGGCCCCAAATTTATTTTGCAGCAGGACAACGACCCCAAACATTCAGCCAAAGTCATTAAGAACTATCTTCAGCGTAAAGAAGAACAAGAAGTCCTGGAAGTGATGGTATGGCCCCCACATAGCCCTGATCTCAACATCATCGAGTGTGTCTGGGATTACATGAAGAGACAGAAGGATGTGAGGAAGCCTACATCCACAGAAGATCTGTGGTTAGTTCTCCAAGATGTTTGGAAACAACCTACCAGCCGAGTTCCTTCAAAAACTGTGTGCAAGTGTACCTATAAGAATTGATGCTGATTTGAAGGCAAAAGGTAGTAACACCAAATATTGATTTGATTAAGATTTTTCTTTTGTGCGTTCACTTTGCATTTTGTAAATTGATAACAATAAACAATCATTATTTATATTTCTGAAAGCATTCTTTGCTTACAGCATTTTTTCACACCTGCCTAAAACTTTTTCACAGTACTGTATATAATAGGTATTCTTAATGGCTGAAGTAAAGGCAGGTTATGCGACTTGATCAGAGTCTTACTGTGAGATACAGATAGGGAGGAACCAAGCAACCTTGGGGTTTAAAGTCTAATGTCGTAATCACTACACCCAACTGTGTGTCAGGCAGGCATTGTCAGGTAATATGAGCTTTTTATCTCCTTTTGCTTTTGAACCAAAGTATTTGTTCTGAGATTTAACAGTGTCTGTAAGACAAGTGATTATCGTTAATGGTGTGACATATAAAATAAAAATGAGGACCACTCTTAAAACATAAATGTGCTAATTCCACCTTTGTCTTTGGAGGCTCACTTGGAAAGGTGCAGCTATACTTAAAAAAAGATGGCTGGACACTAAGCACAATGTAAGAAAAATTGGTAGACATGCCTGAAGTTTAAAATGCTGGAGGTGTGGCAGTTTGCTCACAAAACAAAATCGTCCTATTAACCAATAGGTTAAAATGGTACAAGGTGGAGTCCCATGTGTTAAGTTGCCCTCAGGATCTTAGGAAGTGATCTTGACTGACCTGATATCTCTTTCTTACTTTGAAAGGTATAATCAAAATCTAAGAGTAGAATATTATGGAGGCCAAGTCAGCAGCCAAAAACCAAAAACCTACACAGAAAAAAAAATGTAAAGACAGTCCAAAACTTTTAAAACAACAAAAAAAGTTATACTAAAAAAAATCAAGAATTGAGTACCAGAAAGATGAACTCAATTTGAAATGTCATTACTTTGTGGCAATTAATATCGCATTCTCTAATATAAGTTTATCTTACACAGGACAAATGAGATGTACGGTAGTCAGAAAATTAAAAAGACAACACCATATTATAACACAAGTGTTATGAATGCAGGTCTTGTCCTTTCAGAACAATTCTGACATATGTTTTTGGTGACATATTTTTTACCATTCTGATAGCAATGTCACCTTGATTTCATTTCGAATTTCTTTTTGTTCAAGCCATTGCTATTTCACATTACCTTCTAATGGCCACACAAAGTAATACTTTTTGCTGGTCACTTGATCTGGTGGTGCTGTGACACTTAGAATGTGTTTCCTGTTTAAGATGACAGCAAGCATATCCAAACATCTTTTCTTGAAATAAAATAAAACCTAACTCTCGGTTACTCTTCTCTGTGTCTCTGTCCCTTTTTCAGTCTCTCCAGTGTGACAGGAAGACAGGATTTTTCCAAAACATTTTTAGTGTTATGGTCCATGTTTTACTTTGTGGATTCTCATTTCGAGTTTTGGATTAGTTGTTCTTTCTTTACTGACTTCCTACGTTTTGACTCTTTTGCATGGACCTGAACTTAAGATTACCCCATCCCTGAATGTACTTTCATCTTCTGGACCTTCTTTACCAAACCCTCTGGACATTCTCTTTTGCTCAAATCAAAGCAGCAGGCTTCACTCACATACTTCCTGTTTTGCAAAACAGACTAGAAAAACCAATGTCATGTGGCAGAGGTATGACAAGATAGGCCCAGGAATGTGGGAAATTATTCCATGTTTCTAAAATATACAGCTTAAATAATTTTGAGGTTGCATGAATATTTAAGACAGAAACCTCTTTCAGTAAAAACCTAGTCATAACGCAGACCATACCACTGCAGGGGAACTGCCATGTTTGAATTCTTCGCTATGATTAGTGAACTGGACTAGAATCTCTTCCAACTGCAAGCACCTAAAGAAAATCATTGAATATTAAATTTTACAATAATCACACGGCTTTGAATAAGTGTTCAGTTATTATCTGCAATGTACTGTACTTAAAATTTACATAAAAAGGTTTCAAGAATCGATACCTGCTCTTTGTCTGTGCTCATGCCTGTGACTGAGACAGCTCTAGGTTCATTTTACCATTTTGTACTTAATATTTGCATGAACAGAACAAACAGAGACACACAGACTTACGGGTACCTACTCAGATGCTCTGAAATCTTCATGATCAAGATGAGTGGCAGTGACAATTGTTTGGTTATAGGTTATTCATCAGGGGAATAATCAAGGAAAATGTCTGCATTTTTGGTTATAGTCATTTATCAGTTGTGGCTCAAGTGGTGTGTCCAAAATTCTTGTACCTTTTCTCTAAATGGACAAATATCCAAGTAGACTTACTTTGCAAGATTAGATAAAACCATCTGTTCTCTTGTGGTCTAAATTAAGACCAGGACACAGTCTTTTCTGGTAAGGCCAGTAAATTGCTGTGACATGCAAGTGTACCACCATCCTCAACTATATCTCCCCAACTTTGAATGATCGAAATAATATTATGGAAAGGCCCAAGGCATCATACTGTATTTCTCGCTGTTTTACTTCATGTTTTCTTGTTAGTCTCATACCTCACTACTGTATTCTATTTTTCAAGTTCAGCATCTCAACTTTCATTTCTAGAGTCACTCACTAGTTATAACAAACTTTCATCTGTTTTCCGTTACTTGGTTTTATATTTGAGATGCTACACTTTATAAAAATGTTGACCAACTGAGCAATTTATTAATTGTACAATTGATTCTTGGCTCTTTGTGTACTTTGTTATTGTTTGATCAGTAAGACTTTTTAGGAATGTTCACATAAAATACTAAAGCACCTACTGTTATCTATTTGTCTGTCTGCATTACACAACTCTCTTTCAATGGAACAATTTCTTTTCAAATTTGTTACACAGCAGATATTTTTGATATATCTGAAATAGAGTATCCTGTACAAATTTTTCAATTTTCAAAAACTCCCATTTAAAATGCATTGTTGCTTTTTGAAATGGCTCATCTTTAAAACTGACTTCAATAACTGCTTAACTGCTTTCCAATTTAGTGGGAGAGAGGTTATTTCAGCTCATTAAGTTTTCCTTGTTTACATGTGTGATAGCCACTCCTGTTTGCAAAACAAATCTCCAATAGAAGTTTTTTAAATGTCAGGAACATCAGCTGCTTGCATATTCTTGTGCAGACTTCAACACAGGTTTAACTTTCTATCTGGTATTTCTTTCAGGCTTCTTTCAGATTTCTTTTTGTTATCAGTTGTTTTGTATTGGATTCATTGACACAAAAATATTTAATGAAAAAAGTGTCATCTTTGTCTTCAATTAAATAAATAAAAAATATTAAAAGTGCTCCAACTTTCAAAACATTTAACTAAGTCACTGAATGTTATGACACGAGTACATATTGTAATTTGCACTTTTTGAAAATAAGTCAGTTATAACACTAGCTCCTCATTCAGGTTTGGTTCTTGCCTTGCTCTAGTGAGCCTAAACTGGATTAAAGTATTATACTAGATTTGATACTGGATGTACCGATGAAAATTGTATACTTGACAATAATGACCCTAAAAATCTATACCTCAAGCAGAGGCTCTTATCCCAAAGCCCAGAACTGGATTAAGCAGGACCAAACATGAAGGAACTGGTGGATGGTCAATCCAGGCTGTTATTACAAGTCTTGCTCCTGTTGTTAATTCTTTACTTGTACAGCATCAGATTTGCTAGAAATTTAAAAATGTATAGTGACATCACGCTGCTCCTATTTACTCTCAGTGATAAAGAGGAGTGGCTCCTTGACTTCAGTTGATGCATCTGCAAAAACAGACATTGTAACAGGAAGCAACAGACTATTTACTGCAAATCCCACCTGCTACACACAGAGGCAGTCATTTTCTAATTTAAATTATTCTAAAAACGAATTGCAAATAGCCAGTAAATATGAAAAATCACTTATATTTTGTATTATCTGTGGTATGTGCCTATTGGACAATTGCCATTGATGGTCAGCTGTTTTGACTTTTTATGTGAAAATGTGATTTCACAATGTGAGAATTGCTTAAAAGAACACACACTTTTGAGGCTACACTATATAGTGAGAAATAACTATTTTGTGCCACCTATATATGCTTAACTGGTCAGTACTTTGCCCTCATGCAGTAGTTTTGAAAAATCCAGCAATTAGGAACTTGCAAAACTGAATGATGTCACCAGTTTAAAATTTACTAATGTGGTAATGTATAGTATATTTCAAGATGAAAATCTTATGAGTAGCTGGTTCCTTATTCTGGAACTGCTCATCTTTTTTTGAGGTTGGTCATAAGAATTACCAAGCACAGACAGAAATGAACGGAGTGAACACATTAGTGATCAGCAGCTGTACGGCACCATCCAAAATCATCTTTGCAGGCAATATGCTGAACAAAATACGCTGAACAATGTTTACGTCAATGTTTGATTTTGAATCTCATTGCACAATTTCCTATAACTATCACTGCTCAGTACATGGTGGTTACCAGTTGGTTTTCTGAACACTCCTACTCACCCATCTGTCTTTTTTTAATACATCCTTTTTCCATTGTGGTATTGCTGTCATAAATCATTAACTCAAACACTGTCAAAGAGGAGTTTGCACATCTTCCCCATGCCTGTGTGTCCTTTCCCCCATCATCCCAAATATTTGTATTTTAGTTTCAATGAATCTAGTATGGGCAAGTGTGAGTGTATAGATGAGTGCGCCCTCTGATGGACTGGATTTCAGTCCAGAGTTATGTCCTGCCTAGATCGGTATCAGAATTTGTCAGCCTGATAGGAACTAACCAGTAAGTACCTATTGATCAGTTTAATAGGAATGATAAAATGTGTGTTAGCAAGTCTCATGTAAATTAATATGAAGTGTTGTGATAGTGCCAATCATAAAATGGCCAAATGTCAAAGGGTGTTATTTTCAACTGGATTTACCACCCATTTTGAACTCTCACAATATAGGCCAGTTTTGTAAAATTGGTCAAAAGTAAGCAAATAAAATTGACAAAATTCATTTTCTTTTGGAGGACTTTTTTTAAAGTGCATTTTCAAATGTGGTTAATATTAGCACAAGGTGAAAGTAAGCCAGTAAAGATATGTAATACACAACAGGAGAGTCACATTGAAAATGAATAACATTTTGTAGATATCTACTGCGGTGCAGAATTACTATCATTGTCATTCAGTCACTGATAATAAACCTCCTAAACCTACTTATTGTACATCCAGTTGCCCATTCATGTGGAATGGATAAAAGAAAGAGTGATCAGCTGAAAAGAGATGACTTCACCACAGACAGGACGTAATACATCCAAGCTCGTTTATTACTAGATAATAGAGTCAATCAGACTTAAAAACATGAAAACTGAATAGCTTTATATTGACCAAGTTGTCTTCTTTCCACATCCAAAACATTCTATCATCATCTAAACAGAATTCAAAAAACAAACCCATTGAAGATGGTCACTAATGTCAATGTGCATCTTGGCAGGCATTCTTTTCCCAGCCTGGTAATTTCAATGATGATGTCTTTAAATGTCTGATTATAAGGGACAAGAGGTATACAAATACAACCCAATTCCAAAAAAAGTTGGAACTGTCTGGAAAATGCCAATAAAACAAAATGGTATCCATCCATCCATCCATTTTCCAACCCGCTGAATCCGAACACAGGGTCACGGGGGTCTGCCGGAGCCAATCCCAGCCAACACAGGGCACAAGGCAGGGAACCAATCCTGGGCAGGGTGCCAACCCACCGCAGGACACACACAAACACACCCACACACCAAGCATACACTAGGGCCAATTTAGAATCGCCAATCCACCTAACCTGCATGTCTTTGGACTGTGGGAGGAAACCGGAGCGCCCGGAGGAAACCCACGCAGACACGGGGAGAACATGCAAACTCCACGCAGGGCGGACCCGGGAAGCGAACCCGGGTCCCCAGATCTCCCAACTGCGAGGCAGCAGCGCTACCCACTGCGCCACCGTGCCGCCCACACAAAATGGTATGATTTGTAAATTTACTTTGACTTGTATTCAAACAAAAACAGTATACAGATAAAGTATCTCATGCTTTACATAAACAATGCATTGTTTTTTTTTAATATATACATTTATTCTGAAATTGATGTCTACAAAGCAATCCAAAAAAGTATGATAAGGGTAGTTTAGGGCTAATAATGATATGACAAGTTAAAATAACAAGGTGATATGAAACAGATGATATTAAGTGGGTGAGGCAATTGTGTTATAGTATATAAGGGTCCTCCAAACAGTCCTTCAAGAGCAAGGATGGATCGAGGTTCTCCAGTTTGCCAACAAATGCATCAGCGAACAACCCATCCTTTTGTAAAAAACATTCTCCAAAGACAAATTGGTAGGATTTGGGGTATTTTGCCCTCTGCAGTGAACAATATAATTAAAAGATTGAAGGAATCTAGTCAAATCATGGTGTGAAAAACACAAGGCTGAAAACAACTTCTCAAAGTGACTGATCTTCATTTCTTTAGACGTCTTCATCTTAATAGCTATCACACATCTGTAATAGATATCATGACATGGGCACTGGAATACTTAACTAAGCCTTTGCCAGTCAACACCACTGGCCTCTGCATCTTCAGATGGAAGTTAAGGGTCTACTATGCAAAGCAGATGCCAAACATTAAACTGTCTAGAAGCACTACTGACTTCTCTGGGCTTGGTCTCATCTGAGATGTCGTAAAGTAGCACAGTGGAATCTTGTTTTGTGGTCCAATGAGTTAACACTTCAACATTTGAAATAGTTTTTCAAAAAACAGGCCAAAGAGACAAAAGGACCCTCCAAGCTCTTATCAGAGTCAGGTCCAAGTGCTGGCATCTGCGCCCAGGGTATGAATTACTTGCCCATCTGTGAGGTCACCATTAATGAAGAAAGATATGTATATATTATTGACTAACATATGATGCAATCCAGACATCATCTTTTCCAGGGAAGTCCTGCATTTTTCATCAGGACAATGCCAAGCAGTACAATACAATTTATTTTCGTATAGCCCAAAAACACACAATGAAGGCTGCAATGGGCTTTAACAGGTTTTTTGATAGCCCCCAAGTTTGACTCTCTAAGAAGACACGAAAAAACTCCCAAAAAACTTTTGTAGAGAAAAAAATGGAAGAAATCTTGGTAAAGACAATTCAGTGAGAGACCCCTTTCCAAGTAGGTTGGGTGTGCAGTGGGTGTTAAAAATTGGGTAAATACAATACAATACACAGAACAGAACACAAGTAATCCTCAACACAGTACAACAGTAATAGTACAAGTACAGAGCAAAATGCAATAGTAGATTACATCACATAATAGGATTCCGATTACTCAAGAGTCCTGGAGACCTCGGCCATCAAGCTGCCTCCCCCCTACTGGCCATTCCAAATCTGAGTCAGTGCTAGTTCGACCAATCTGATGAAAGGACCCTTTGACCCAATGATTCCAGTGCTCCTCTATCAGAGATTACTTTTTCTTAGGCAGGGAAACAACTTGGCATTAGGGTAGTGGCATAAAGAGCCACATTTTTGCACCGAGAAGAGAAACAGAATAGGTGAGGGTTAGTAACAAATTATAGCTATAATATTATTTATGTTTTAGTGGTAATGACTAACAACAGAGATGCAATATGCACAGTTAATCAGCAGCTCTAGTATGGAAATGCTAAACTGAAGTACAGAGTCTTCAGCCAGCATCTGAAAGCTGATACTAAAGGGGCACCTCTTATAGTAGCAGGCACACCTTTCCACAGCTCTGGGACCCGGCAACTAAAAGTTTGACCTCCCACTGTTATTTTATGAATCCTTGGAATCATAAGCAGACCAGCATCTTGAGATTTTAATGTGCGCTCTGGTTTGTAAGTAATGATAACTTCACATAAGTAAGCCAGACCTTAGCCATTTAAGGCTTTATATGTAGGATTTTGAAATCTGGCATAAACGTAACTGGGAGCCAGTGTAAGGATTTAACAACTGGAGTTATGTGTTTGTATTTTCTTGTTCTTGTAATAATTCTTGCAGCAGCATTTTGGATTAAGTGGAAGCTATATAAGGAACAATGTGAACGTCTAGTGAACACTGTATTGTAGTAGTCAATCCTATCTATAAGATATAGATGAATCAATTTCTCAGAATCCTGCATATTTAGAAAACACCTTAATTTCCCAACATTTTTAAGGCAGAAGAAGCATGTTTTGGACAATCTTATAATGTGTGTTTTAAAAGACATACTAGAGCCAAAGATAACACCTAATGTTGATTCCATCCAAGTTAAATGATAACAAAATATAGTTGCAGTCAGCATCATTCCTATAAATAATTAACATCTCTGTTTAACCTATGTTTAAAGACAAGTAGTTCTCATCCATCCACTCCTTTAATTCACTAACACATCTAATTAAATACAACATTGTAGAAACTTAATTTGGTCTTTTAAAAGAAAGGTTTAATTGGGTGTCATATGGACACAAGTAAAAATTAACATTATGTTTTCTATGCGGTGGGTTGGCGCCCTGCCCAGGATTGGTTCCTGCATTGTGCCCTGTGTTGGCTGGGATTGGCTCCAGCAGATCCCCGTGACCCTGTATTCGGATTCAGCGGGTTGGAAAATGGATGGATGGATTATGTTTTCTATTGATAGATCCTAGTGGAACCATGTAAAGTGAAAACAGTAAAGGTCCCAGTACTGAGCTTTGCAGGACACCATATCTCACTTCTGTGTATAATGATTGAGTACCATCAGCACATTTCTTCACGTACTGGAATTGATTTGATAAATAAGAACTAAACCAGGCAAGGAAGTTGCCTATGAGCCCAATGTCATTTTCTAGGCTGTGTAGTAAAATAGAATGGTCAGTTGTGTCAAATGCTGCGCAAAGTCTAACAACATAATTACAGTGGAGTTTCCTTCAACAGAGGATATCAGAATGTTGTTTACAACACGTGTTAGTGCCGTTTCTGTACAATGACCAGTGCGGAAGCCAGACTGGAATTTCTGAAATAAATTGTGACACATAAGGTGTGATTGAAGCTGATTAGCAATTACTTTTTCAAGTATTTTAGACAAAAAGGGTACATTTGATATGGGTCTATAATTATTAAGTAAATGTGGGTCTAAGTCTGACTTTTTAAGCAATAGTTTGATGACTGACAATTTAAGTTCATCAGGTACTGTGCCATGCACTAATGAACTACTGATAATGCTAAGAATAGGGGCTGCAAGAACATCCATTGTGCTTTTTGTGTTTTGTTTTTGTTGGCGCTGGATCTAGGGATCAAGTAGTAGGCTTCATTTTAGAAATTAAAGTTAAGACTTTCTGTTCTGTTACAATATAAAAATTTCTAAAGTATTGAAGGCAAAGTGTGACAGCGCTTGCGAAGCCAGTATGTGGTTTGCACTGTGATGCTGAGATCTGGGATCTTATATTTTTAATTTTCTCATTAAAGAAGTTCACTTTCTGCCCAGAGTACAAGTGCATAGCTGCATAACCAGACAGTGTAGGTTGATTGCCCATCCACAAAGTTTTTGGAACTTATTACAGTCATTATATTTTACATGAGTGTATATTTTCTAAAATGCAATTAAATTCACAAATGTAAAACTGCAAATAATGTGTTGTTACAGTGTTTTTTCATTTAAAAATCTATTCTTTTTGCATTTATTAGGATTTTCCATACTGTCCTAACTTTCTTGGAACTGTGGTAGTAGACAAATAGCACAGATAACCCAGCAGACAAAAAATAGATAAATAAATAAAATAAATAGAAATATAAAAATAGCAGCAGCAACTCAACTTTGTCAAGACATTTAATAGCAAGCTAATTTTCCGTCCTATTTTCTCACCCCCAGCCTTACACCTTGTGTTGCACTGCATCTATATTAGTCAAACTGCACTGGTGCAAAGTCAGACAGGAAGCCTGGCCATTTCCTGTTCTTATCTGCTTTAGCTTCAAAGAAAGACAGCAAACCACTGTGGTCACTAATCATTCTGAATTGAGACTAAAGGATTTCTGGATAAAAATATCTGATGACCCCTAAAAGGCAATAAAGTGGTAATGCTACCTATTGATGAGAAGCGAAAACAGGCTGTGCTTAAAACCGCTTTTTGTATTTGCTTAATTACTTTAACATTTCCAATCTCAGCAAAGCAAACTGAAAACTAGTGAGGTGATGAAATCCCATTTACAGAAGGCATGTTCCAGAATGATCAATATTATCTCATGTTTGGAAATATGCCCTTCTTGTGTATATATTTCTTAAGATATTGTCAGACAGCTTTTATCGGATGGCCCCCTGCATCAGCAGCTGTTTTGTTTTTGTTGGGATCACACCATTTCTCAAAAGGTTAATATTAACCCTTTAAGTGTTCTACTGAAAGTTTCACTTAGAGCAGGGTGGCTCAACCTGTATGACTGTCTTCCTATAGTCACAATCACCTTCTTCTTAATTACACAAAATATTCACTGTGCATAAAATCACTAAAACCACAAGCCAAATAAAGAATTTTTGGCATCTTAACCCAGTGCCATTAGCTGATGAGAACTGTACAGAATTCAGATCCAAACAAATTGATTATTTTGCTTTAAGACAAATACATCACCAGAGGTCTGAGCAGGCATACTCTGGGAAACTCTGAAGGCTTTTTTAAGAGGACAGATTATTTCATATCTTTCTCACAAAAATAAACTGGAAAACAAGAAGGCGTATGAGTTAATTAGCGAAATTTCCAGAATAAGTCTAAAATACGCCAGGCCTCCAAATGATACACTCTATAGGAAAAGACAGGTTTTGCAACTCACAGTTTAACCACTTGACTACTAAAGAAACAGAACAGATTATCTTTAAATCGCGACATCATTATTATGAACATAGAGAAAAGGCCAATAAGATCTTAGCCCAACAAATCCACAAACAGGAAGTCTGTAATGCAATAACAGCAATTAACAACACAATAAAAATTGACCATAAAAAATATTGTATTTATTTTCAGAGAGTACTATAAGTCCTTATATTCTACTCAGTTTAAAGAAGATAAGACACAATCTAATGCTTTGTCTGACTTACAAATAAAGACATACAAAACATTTTTATATACGAAAATACCACGCCACCACACACCCTAAAGATGTCCACTTGGGAAAACTGGTATATAAGAATACAAGTCCACCAAGCTTGTTTGTTTATCTGATAGCTAAGCTGTTCCTGATATTGTACTTCTTAAAGGTTGTCCAGATTCTTCTTCAAACACCTGCCTCAGTTTTTTGTTCTGGATTCCCACAACTGTTTGCAAAAAAGAAATGCTTCCTGACTACAGTCTCAAATGTACTTCTCTTTAATTTCCAATGGTGTCTTTGAGTATGTGATTTACCATTTAGTAGAAATAATTCTGCTGGATCTAATTAATCTAATTAATCGATGACTTTGAGAATTTTGAAGACCTGGATAAGGTTTCCAAGTCAACACAGTATTACATCACAGTATATGATGTTCTTAAGTCCTGGGATGTACTTTGGTGCTCTCCTCTGCACAACTTCATGTGCTGTTATGTCTTTTTTGTAGTGTAGTAACCAGGGGCCTCATGTATAAATGGTGCGTACACACAGAAATGTTGCGTAAGAACGTTTCCATTTTCAAATCGCGATGTATAAAACCTAAACTTAGCGTAAAGCCACGCACATTTCCACGGTAGCTCATACCCTGTCGTACGCAAGTTCTCTGCTTGGTTTTGCAGAATGCCAGCACCCAGCGTCAAAGCAGTGCTACTGTTCCTGTGTGGTTTTCCTTTCTTTTTCAGATCCACATCCCTGACGCGGCTTTATAAATGCACTGAAATTAACCGCATATTGTTTATTAGTTTAATGCATCTGATTGTAATTAACCTGTAACAATATAATGGTACACAGAATGGTCAAGCTATTCTAAATGCCATAGCTGCTTTAACGTTCTTACTCTCACTGCACCTTCTCCTTCTTCTTTTAGCTGCTCCCGTTAGGGGTAGCCACAGCGGATCATCTTTTTCCATATTACTCTCACTGCACCACTCGGAGAATTTATATCACTGTATCTGAGTGTGAATCACAGATCTACAGCAGCTGATCAGAAAGAGAATTATCAGTATACAGCATCAAGCACACGCTGCCTCAGCCATTCACTATTTGAATTGCTCACATCCGATCAACGCTTCAGAGCCTTTCCTGTTCGGACCTCGCAGTTCACAAACAGTTTCATCCCAAGAACTATACAGTCCATCAAGTGCTCCTTGTAGAACTGTTTGTACTTGCAAGTTACAGTGAGGTAATTGTACTTGTGATACAGTTATAATATTGCACAACCTGAGCCACTTTATTAAGCGCGTATTTACATATGATGACAATATCATTTTTAAGATGAAATGCAGTAAATTATATTTATTATATTATATAAATAAAACTTTAACTTTAACTACACGGTGCCACAGCACTAGCGAGAAGCTTGAGCTTCATTCACGGATTGTTCCTGCCTCGCGCTGTATTCTTGCTGTGGCTGGCGTGACACTGGAAGGATAGATGGATAGAATAATTAACTATTTACGAAGATATTTCGATGTTCCTTAAAGGTTTTGAAGAATCGGCATTCTAAGCTTACTGATGGCTTAACGTCTATTACAGAGCTGATTGTGTGGTGATTGGGTATTTGGAGAAAGAAAGGTAAGGACAGGAATTTGGGGTTAGTATGTTTGAAAGAGACAGTACTTCTGTAATAAAGCATTTCATCAAAGGTCGCGCATGGCGCAACAAGCATCTTGCATAAGACATGAACAATCACTGCGCCACCATGTTCCCATGTTTAATAACATGCTTTAACTCATATCATCATGAAAATGATATCATGTATACTTCTCAGTATTTTAATTATTCAGAGAGTTGTAATATTATGAATGTAATGGATTCTGCGTCCTGTCGGAGGAAGAGCACAAAAGTGATTCAGGCACGTAGAGCACACAGAAGATTAAATACAAAACAAAGCATTTAACGTGCTACTTTAGTTACGATGAGATTTGAGAAACTAGTAAATTAAACGATTTTAAGATGAAGTTTATGATGTTCTACTTTAATGACAAAATAAACTACGTGATTAAAGTGGAAATTTCGAGATTTAAGTTGACATTTCGTGCTTTATTCACACTGTGTGCCTTTCTTTTTCACTGTACCCTAATAAGCTTTCATATGACACTGAGACGGTGGGCTACGAGTCACCTTTTCACACCAACTTTGACATGTGACAACTTCTTTTTTATTTCGGGCACTGTGCAACTTTGTGAACGTGAGCTTTCGGTTTCTCTGACACACTATGTCACTCAATCAACTTCCTTTTGTTGTTTATATCACTGTTTAAACCAACAAATAGTACGTTTTTCTTTTCCTCCACTTGGTATTCACTGAAATTCTTCTATTTTTCCTCGTACTTTTGCTATTGCCTTTTCACAGAACACTGAGCTTAAGGGCTATTTATATTGATTTGCATATTCAAAGAGGCGTAATTCTGGGAGGAGTTGGGGCAGGACAGCAGGCGCGTGCACATGTGTTAATTTCCACACTGACTGGGATTTATGTAGCAGAAGAACGTGGAAGTTGGCGAACGCACAGATTTATGCATCTGGATTTTTTTGTGCTTAAGTACATTTCCGCTTTTGTGCTTATGTCATGTTATAGTGCGAATTCTACACACAGCGTTATACATGAGGCCCCAGAACTGTGCACAATACTCCAGATGTGGTCTCATTAGTGCATTGTACAGTCTGACCATAACATCTCTTGAGTTATATTCAACAGTTTTTACGACATAACCTAATATTTTATTTACCTCTTTAGTCGTTTCTGTACATAGTGTGGATATTAGCATGTGGACTGGTGCCTTGTTCAGGTGTGCTGCTGAAATAATCTTTGTCTCCACCACAAACCTAAATTTGAATTAAGAAGGTTATGTAAATGGATGGGTGATTAATGAAATTATAAAATTTTGCAGTGATGTGATACAAAATGTGATTTAAGAAAATGGACAGATGAATGCTATATGTAAACTGTTAACTGCTCAAAACACAGACGGCGTCAAAGTGGATGTGCCACAAAACACTTTTTAAGTAAAGCTGTTTCTTTCTTCTCACCTCATTAGAGACCCTTAGCACATCTGAATATTTTCTAATTAACTAACCCTGCAACGACTGTCATTATAAGCTTCATATTTAGCACAGACAGTATAAAGGATTACATAAGTCAGAAAAGCAAGAAAGGTTCTGCATAACAACATAGCAATAAACTGAATGAGAAAAAAATATATATATTTATAGGTGTAACTATTTTATACATGGCTGTTCACTAAATGTGCACTTACGGATATGGCAATAATTAATCTTCAGTTTAAAATGCCACATCACCCATCAAACCTTACATTATGTAAATTTGAATATAACCATACTGTATATGTACATCAAATTGGTATGATGTTGTGAAATAAATAGACAACCTATTATTTAGCAACTTTTGTTTGCAAACAGTATTGTAATGCACTTTACAATTCACATGTAGGCAAGCTAAGTGAAGGTGAGGACTTTGAGGTCTTGTGGTATGCAGTCCAATATCTTAGCCTCCACACCACACTGCTTATATACAGTAAATCATAAAACAGCTTCTGATTTCAAACCCATTCAAGGTTCTGAATTAAAGGCAATTTTACAAATGTTTATATTTTTTAAGGCCTTGAGATTTTAAGTGTGGAATGCATTCTTCTTCTCCCAAGAGTCTTTCATCTCAATTCTTTTTTAAATAGTCAGTTCCAATGTACTCAAGCATACATCCCTTTTAAAAAAATAAGCCTTCTGGGGTATTTCTGACTCAGGACAACATGAATCAACATGAATCAATCAGTGAAACAACTATATAATTTATATAGCAGTTTTCAGTGTAAACATGAATCCATCTTACCACATAAAATTATAATTTGTCTGCCATATCACAAAATTGAGTGTATTTTGAACTCTTTTGGTGTCTTTTACTATTTTCTTTTTTGTTTTGTATAATGCTATATAAATCATTACGTAAAATCACAATGATTTTAACAAATGCTTAAATCTACTTATCTGACTGGTGATTAAACGTAACACACTATAGCACTAAAATTCTGTGTACAAAAGTGTGCCAAGTGCAATGTCTGCCTTGCTTACTTCATTAATAATTTGGTAACATCTCAGATGCTGTATGCAAATATGAAACATTTTTGAGAAGACCTCAGCACAACTTGACTGTCTTGGGAATGTATTGTCAACCTATGTAGAGAGAATTTGCCTTATTTTGATAATTTAGAAAAGGTGGTGTTTCAGTGTAATTCAAGCTTGCCGTTTCCACTGCCAGCATCATCATATTTTGCTTTTGTCATTTTTAAGGTGAGAAATGTTTTTTGCTAACTAAAAAAACATATGGGGCAGCAACATTACATTAAACACTTCATTACAATCGTCCCATCATGTAAATCGTGTAATAGTTGAATTTTAAAGGACTGGACTATAACTAAACAAATTTAAGAAAACAGAAGAAATAATCTTCAACTTTACATAATCTTTTGAGCTGATGTTTTAGAAGATTCATTCCTGATTGCGAGGAAACAAATTGTTTTAAAACAATTTTATCACATGTGAAGACACAGTCACTTTAATAAAAAGGAAAAAGCTCTCCTTTAGTTACCGGTTTGTTGTCCGAGTGCCCACGGACAACGGCCGCGTTTTGTCGGATTTAAGGAGGACAGTGAGGCGAGCCTCCCTCCAAGTGTTCTTCTGGTGCGACCGTCGCGTTTTTAAAGGCTCCATAGTGCGTGTCTGTAGCATGTGAAGGGCACAGTCCTACGCAGCTGAACGGAGCGATTGTCGAATGCGGTGTGCTGCCTGGAGGCGCTCGCGTGCCGCGCGACACGCATAGATAAAGTTTAGTTTAGACACGTGACAAGGGAGCGAGCGGTGTTAGTAGGTTCGGGTCATGTGATGTTTAACCCGGGATAAAAACCGTTCCACTTTCTAGCCTAGGTTAGTTCAGTTCAGACCAAGAGAAGGCTGTGTATGCTCATTTCAGTCAGCGCAGGGCAATCTACATAATGAGAAACCGTTATTCCTATTGTGAAAGGGCAGGCCAAATTTTCCTCTTGAGATTCTCTTGACAGAGGAATTGGGCAAGAATGACTTTTTAACGTTTTGGTCCGACAACTCTGAGCCTTTTAAAAAAGGACTGTTTTTTCCATTCCTTTTATGGGTGTGTGCAATATGGTGGTTGTAATTTGTTTTGTGCATTGTTTTCTTAGTACTTGGGTGTTGTACCATGTTAGCCATTATGAATGTAGTGAGAAGTTGACACCTTTTATTGGCTAATTAGATAGATACAGTACATCTTGCCTGAAGAAGGGGCTTGAGTTGCCTCAAAACCTTGCATATTGTAATCTTTCTAGTTAGCCAATAAAGGGTGTCATTTTGCTTAATGTCTCACTACTTTTATTTTTCGTGTATTTATATTTTTGATACTGCATTTATTTAACATTGATTTATTTTTGCAATAAATACAATTTTTTAATTGCGTGTATTTGTATTCATGTGTTTGCATTCGTGTATTCGTATTTTTGATACTGCATTTATTTAACATTGATTTATTTTTGCAATAAATACACTTTTTTACTTGCTGTGTCTGCCTCCCATATTGTTACCATGACTCTTGTCTCAGATACTCAATGTCCCAGAGCTCCTGCTAAAGTCTAAGGTGAGGACCCTGGGGCATGACACTGATATAATAACTTTTCTCATCACATTCAGACATTGCTGCACACCTTGCTATTATAGTTACATGTGCACATTTCTTTCCTATTTAATGCTGTAATGGGTGAGGTCCACCATGACATTTTTCTGCGCTGGAAAGGGTTGCTCAGAATAACTAATCAAAAGTTTTAAAATCCATGAACACACACAAAAATGTCAAATACAGTGGGAAGATGAAGCATCAAAATAAACTGAGCACAAAGATTGCCTACGGTGGTGCAGTGGGTAACGCTGCTGCCTCACAGTTAGGAGACCCGGGTTCGCTTCCCAGGTCTTCCCTGCTTGGAGTTTGCATGTTCTCCCTGTGTCTGCATCGGTTTCCTCCCACAGTCCAAAGACATGCAGGTTAGGTGCATTGGCGATTCTAAATTACACCCTAGTGTGTGTGTATGCGTGCCCTGTGGTGGTCTGGCGCCCTGCCCGGGGTTTGTTGGCTGGGATTGGCTCCAGCAGACCAATAGTTAGGATATAGCGGGTTGGATGAATGGACAAAGATTGCCTTTGCACATTGTTGCCCAGGTTGTCTATCAGTGTGGTTCCCCATTTTCCCACCACCTGTGAGAGGAAGGCACTCTCTTTCAGCTCCCATCTCACTCTCCCCTTGTCCTCCTTCTTGGCCCACTGATAAACCAAATCACCTCCTGTACTGCTTCCATTGGGTGGGATCAGAATTAGATTAAAGGTAAAATCAGGAGATTGTGGTGTTATTGACTGGCAGAGTATAATATGGGGAGGCAATGCTCTAATAAAGAAGACCTGGGCATAAAAACAAAATCCTAAATCAAAAAACGTAGTGGAGAAGTTGAAAATTAAAATAATCTGATGTAACCAAATCCAGAATGCAAGACGAACATCGTAGTCTATTAACAAAAGAATTGTTCCTAAAAAATAAGTTAGTATCCGGTGAGAATGCTGGCCTTTTCTTTGTTGATTCCACAAACTTGGATAACCAGGAAGTGCAAAATGTTGAACTTTATACCTTTCTCCTAGTGATGCTATGTACCAACTGCTTGGCATCGAGATCAAACAGTTATCCACAGACTCGCTTCTTCTTTCTCTATGTTCTCTGCTGGCATTCACCATGCCCATGCCCTAAGTCACCTTGGCACAACTTTTTTATTTAGCAATCCTTTGCCATCCTGGCAATCCTCAAAAGTCCCATCCCAATATCAGGTTATATAGAATTTACAGAGAAGTTCTCCTTTTATTTGGAAATGTTTTTAAAAAAACTATTGACTATTAAAATGATATTAACCATAAATTCCATGGAAGCTTTACTTGCACTGTTGTTGAGTAGAACTTTGTGTCCTATAATCTATTTGTAACTGGTGGAATCTCTAATACCAACTGACAACACAGACTATCTGTGGAGACGTATTCTTCTATGAAAAACACTGCATATCATTGATTGAAGTTCCAGTTCCTGGACAGCCTATGCCAAATGGGGTGTGTTTTCATAGATGGACCAACAATTAAAGGCAGATAATAAGAAAGTAGAGATTTAATTGGTTGGACTATGATCAACACCTGAAAGTTCAAAACAACACAAACACAAATTCTGATGAGAAAGTAAGGACTATGTTCAAAAAGTACACAAGGCTGAAGAATTACAGGAGTCCCCCTCGCCCCCCCCTCCGCCACCCCCCCAATCTCCCCCCCATTCCCCCCCCCCCCCCCCCCCACGGATTCAAGAACAAACAAAGGCACCAATAAAGAGGAGTGAGTGACAATGAATAGTTTGTTTAAAAACTATTTTAATCTGAGATGGCTGTCATGAGCATGATGAATTTGCAGAGCACATAAACATTGCTTATCAGCAGGTAGGTTAATTGCAGACAATTCAGTATAGGCCATTGTTCCCGTATTCAAGTGGAGCTGGCTGTACTGGCACAGCTGAGACCTACTGGTACAAAATAGTGCCCCATGAAATAAAATGTTGCAGCATATTATGAAATGTGTGCATTTGAGTTTTAACTCACAATACTCTGCAAACTAATAACATGACAAAATAGGTCATTACTTTACAGTGACTGTATCCTGAACAGTACTAGCATCCTCCTGTCCAATGCTGGATCTTAAGCAGCTCACAATAGCCTCCCTAGTGACCATGAATTGGATTGAATGGGTCAGAACATGCACAAAATCTGGTAAATAATTGTCATCCAATTGTAAATCATCTTTATGTTATCTGGTGAAGATAGTTAGCATCACAGCATAACCTCTGTAGTCATTAAAGTGCAAAGATGGTCTGTGGCTTTTTGTTACTGTCAAACAAGTACTGTCTTCTGTTTTATTTTTGTAACATTTAGATTCTTTTTATGCATTTCCTAACAGAACAAACATTGTTGGTTCCTCTTACTTTTTTATACAGCAGTTAAAAATAGCAGATAATGTTTAACTCTTGCTGATATGGAGACAGAGACATATGTATATGTGGGACAATAAAAACAATTTTCCTCCAGTACAGCTCTGTGTCTTTTCTTTTTCTTACTCACCACCACATCTAATCTGTTTAGCAACACAGCAGATGTGGCCACCAGGGGGGTGAAGCAGCCACCCAAACACAACACAAACAGATTCCAGGCACAAGTTCAACAACACATGCTTTTATTCAGTGGAAAACACTTCCCAAATCATTTCCCACCTGCTCAACACTGTAGAATAAGCACAATTTTCACTGCACACAGTACTTTCTTCTATCTGTCTCTCTTTCCACCTTCACTCCTCCTCCTTCTTCAACAGTCTTCATCTCTCTTCCTCCTGACTCTGGCTCTCAAAGAAGTGGCAGTAGGCTCCTTTTAAACTGCACCCAAGAGTACTTCCAGTGGCCCAATAGCGGGGTCTAAGAAGCACTTCCAGGTGAAGCAGAAGCCCAGCAAAGTAAGGTTCTGTAGTTCCTGCAGCACTCCCTGGCGGCACCCATGGAACCCAACCAGGCTGTTCCCAATGGAACCCTGTGGGAATCTAAGGAACTGCTGCAACCCAGGGAGAGCTGTCATTTAGCTCTCCGGGGTTATAATGCCCTGTGCATGTTCTCTCCCCTGGTCTGTCTATTACCAAGGCGTCCCGGATGATAGTTAGAGATGCTGCTTCCCAGTCTAGCATGGTCAAAGTTAATTTGAAATTTTCAGGCTCGTTGTTTTCTGCATATACTCCAAAATACTTCTATATGAGAAAGGCTTGTGATTGACAATGCTAAAGTGCACTTTTTATATTTTAATGCTGGTGCATGAACGAGCATCTGGCATCTGCCTCATGATCAGTGGTGTAAGAATAGGTTAAGACTCCTCATGGCCCTGCTATGGAGAAACATAACAGTAAAGAATTAAGTGGAAAAATGAACGATCTTGTTTGCTGTGCCATGTTTTAATATTTCTTTTGATACAATAAAAATTGTGACATTCAGCCTATTAATTATTTTTATATAGCACCACCATTTTGTGTCAAAAGACACTTTAAAATAACAGCCAAGAAAATCATAGAAGGAAGTCAACAGAACAATGAGATTAAACAAATAGTACAAAAATAGTTAAGCATGTATTTGTACAGGCAAAAAAGGCAATCAGATAAGACCTGAAATCAGAAATATTGCAGTTGTGATTTAATCTTCCAACTACAAATGTATTTTTTTATTATGTACAAATCAGAAACTTTGTGAAAAGCAACCAACTCAATTTCCTGAACCTCTTACCCATATCTGTGCCTGAGGCAGATAGTCCAGTAAGATTCAGAGAGCATCTTTAGAATATATAATATTTGCAGGTTTTTAACCTTTTAAATGATCCTATGGAATGAAAGAAAAAGGATCTCTCAATTACAATTTCCCAAAAAGCAACAATGAGAAGTCAAGCAAAATGATACTTTTTATTGGCTAACTAGAAAGATTACAATATACAAGCTTTTGAGGCAATTCAGGCCCCTTCTTCAGGTAAGAGGTTCTAAAAAGGAGCAGAATTCAGCCATTCATAGAATACGTTCTAGTTCACGATGCACCAAGCATGTCATAATTCAATTAATTTTTTTTATCAACTTCATATGTCTTTTTTAAAATTGTCAAAAAAGTGCCCAAGATAAGATCCAACTTGTGAGCAATGTCATCAAGGGTCTGTTTCATTTGGATATTTGTTTTGGAACACTCAAACCAATTTGGCAAAATTTTTCATATCTGTCAGAAAGCCTTGAATTTAAAATAATGTATTAACTATGATATTTGGAGTAATACCAGAAGGGATTAAAGTGTGCTACAAAAAATCAGTTGTAACATTCTTTACCACACTACTAGCATACAGACTTATTTTGCTCAACTGGAAGCATCCCAACCCACCTTCTAGAACTCAGTGGGAAATCAATATATTTTCTCAAAATGGAAAAAAATAGATTCTATTAAGGAGGATAAGCAAGAACTCATTATTATAAGCCTCAAAGAAGCATGCCAGGCCTGTGCTTAGCATTCTTACTGTACTTGTTGTTTTATCACATACAGTATAAAGAATTATTTTATATGCATGACTCTGCCATTTATTTTGCTCTCTTTTTTGTTTTTAGTTGGGGGCTGAATGCTAAGTTCTTTTCTTTGGATTAATTTTGAAGCACACTGTTGCATTCACTCTATTAATCTTGATGATTCAGTTGCATTCTTTAGTAATGTTTTGTTCTCAAATAAAGAGTGAAAAAAAGAATATTGTACTGTGGAAACTGATGCCACATTACATGGCTTCTAGTTGGAGCAGATGTCAAGCTATTGATCTCATCATTTCAGCTTTCATATTATAAGATTGGAAATGGTGTAGGGTATGTCACACTAGAGGACTGTGTTACTACTTTCCAGTACAGTTTCACATTTTCAGAGTATCGTAACCTAACCTATTTTTTTTACAGCCAATAACATGCCACACAATCTTGACCCTTTATCTTCTTTTCATTCTCTCATCTTACATATTACATGCAATGCCTAACAGATGAGTCTCTCTTCTGTTTTAAATCCAAAACACATGTATTCCTTATTCCTCATAGCTGCATTATATATAATACTAGGGGTTTATGCTCCATGCTTGCTTTGATCACCCACCCCACCCCCCACCCCCCAGGGTGAGCTGTATGCCAGCCACTTCGTGTCTCTGCTGCTCGCAGGCGGGGTTGAACACACGCTAAGGAGATGCAGTCGGATCAGCTGCTGTCTTGCTGCTGCTGCTGCCGAGCTACATGATCTGCTTGTCGTGCTGTATGTCGATCATTTAAAAGCCTGTGCAGCAGCTGTCCTTTTGTCTCGCGTGACATTAAAGTGTCTCTCGCGGGACGTTAAAGTATCTCTGAGAAAATAATGTATTGTCTGCTTCCAAGCCTTCCAAGATTTTTTTTGTAATAGAGAGATTGTACTTACAGTATATTTTACTCATTGGTTGTTAGCTCAGGCGGCACGGTGGCGCAGTGGGTAGCGCTGCTGCCTCGCAGTTGGGAGATCTGGGGACCTGGGTTTGCTTCCCGGGTCCTCCCTGTGCGGAGTTTGTATGTTCTCCACGTGTCTGCGTGGGTTTCCTCCGGGCACTCCGGTTTCCTCCCACAGTCCGAAGACATGCAGGTTAGGTGGATTGGCGATTCTAAATTGGCCCTAGTGTGTGCTTGGTGTGCTTGTATGTGTCCTGTGGTGGGTTGGCACCCTGCCCAGGACTGGTTCCTGCCTTGTGCCCTGTGTTGGCTGGGATTGGCTCCAGCAGACCCCCGTGACCCTGTGTTCGGATTCAGAGGGTTGGAAAATGGATGGATGGATGGTTGTTAGCTCTCATATACATAAGTCCACCCTTATGACTTAGGACAAAGTCAATCCTATTTGATTTTGTGAGTGTGAGCCACAGACTGGTCAGATGGAGTCTCTAGGTATGTCAGATTATACGATGAGGGTCACAGGAGTGTGCCGCAACTGCCTCCAATTTACTAAGATTGAAGTCTGCCACTGAAAAGTTCATGGAAAGTTGTGTAATGTGACATGGCCTTTAGAGAGTTAATGAAAGAAGCAATCATGAATGTGCAAGTTCATTCTTAAATTTAAATTTTGGAATTGATAAAGACTCACAATAAGAAAAAAGAAAAACTTGGGTAACTAAATGCATATAATACTATATAATAAAGTTAATTAAGTTGATACTTCCACAGGGAGACAAAATACTGTATAAATGACAAAAAACCCTGTCCCATGACATTCACATGGATATTATTTTTGCTCATACAACTTTGTGCTGAGACACTGGACAGAGAGGTAGTTTATGGTAAAAAAAAATAAGCAAAACATTGTGTATTGTAAGAAACACAATATATCTTTTGAATATCATGTTTTAAAAGTCATATTGAAAATGGTATTCATAGAGTGAATTTGCCTCTGTTTATCTTGCAGTCCTTGGTCTCCACTGTGGCACAGCTTTTTGTGGCTCCTCCTGAAAGCAGCAATCGCTGGTGTCTGCAAAACACTGGAATGGTGTGCTTCATCAAGGACAATCCTAAGAGATCCTACTTCATCCGCCTGTATGGCATCAATGTAAGAAAACAACATTTTTGTTTTAATTACTGCTCAAATAAAAATTTGGCGTTTTAGAAGAAAAAAAAAGATGAACAATGTTTTTGCATTGTTAAATAAAAAAATATTAAAACATTGAGTAAAATCCATTTTCAAATACCTACAGAAATAGACATGTTTACAAAGAACATAACTAAGATATCATCAATATATATGGCCCAATAACATATTCACATGTATGTTAGTTTTACTCATACATCTTAGTGCTGTGAAACACAGTGCTGTTTGCAAAAAAGCATAACTAAGATATCTTAAGCTCTTCACTTAGCAGAGATACACCTTAAGTGATTAGGAAAAAAATCAGATAAAAATGGTAAAGATCTCAGAGGAGCTCTGTTAGTGATACTGCTTTCTTTATAGGATGATGCCTTTGCTGCTGTGTGAGTTTTGCCCTTTAAACCCAACATGTCTTACATGTTAGAAGGTTGAGCTTTTAACAACATGGCTTTTGGCCTTTTCTTTGTTTTGTCTGCTTACTGTATCTATTTCTTTAGAAGATCACTGCTCTTGTGATCATGGGTGCCAGTCTATTAATGGACTATCTTCAGATCTGTTAAATTATATTTGCATGGGAGTAAGAAAGAAAATATTGACACTAAATAAAATAATAATCAGGAAAACATTCACGCTGAGAATCACTAAACTAATACTAACACTAAACAGCAGGAAGCTCATACAAGCTCAAAGTCCATGTTGGGATTGCCCCTTAAAAGAATGTGCTTCAGAAACCAATCACAAACTGTTGGGGGGCACACCACAACCTAATTCTTAAGTAGCTAAATGAGAAAGAATTACTGTTGTTTTTTCTTTATATTTTTCTTTGTTTTGTTTGGTTGCTCATTTGCTACTGTAACTGGTTCTGGCTTTGGCAAATAAATTTAAAAAATTAATTAATTCTTTATTAAAAAAAATGAATACAACACAGGTGAAGTAAAAGATTAGACAAAAAGAGAAAGAATTAAATGCAAATTTAAAAATATGTAAAAACTGTAAAACCAAACTAACATGAATCAATAATGACAGAAAAGAAACTAAATACTATTAAAGCATCACAGTACCCCAAAAATGAATAGAGTGAAAATGAAAACAAGGATAACATTGGTAACACTTTATAACAGATATCATTAGTAAAGCACTAACAAACACTCTACGTATAATTCTTAACAGAATATTAGTTCATGTGCATTCAAATAATTATAAATACCTTTACATTATAATTCATGTATTCCATTAGTAAGTCATTATCAAACATTATTGTATTATAGGGCTTATTCACAGTTTCACAAATAATGTATTCATTAGTTGTAGACATTTTTGCTGCATCTAATCTAAAGCTGAAACTATTCATTAATTAAAAATGTTTGTAAAAGTTTATTAATGAAAGTTAAGTTTTTTCAGTCACTTCTATTCATAAGTACTGTCCAAAATGCTTTAGCTAAGAGCCAGACAGTAAATTCTTTAACTAGAAAAGAATAATAAAAACTAGACCTGCTTACCACAACCACACGGAAAAAACAAAACTAAATCTTTAGAGGAGAGCAGCACTAAGAAAGATTCAATGCCTCAGCAAAGAACTAAGGTTGCATCAGCTCTTTTATAGGACTTCAGGTGTATTGACAATTATGGCAGGAATTAACAATAATTGGAGGCCTGCCCCACAATGTTCAATCCTAAGGGTAAGAACTCAGTGAAGAAGATTTAACAAACAAAAAAAACAAGTAGGAAAAGAAACAAAAAGAACTAATGAGAAGGTACAGTACATTGCTCCAAGTATATCAGGATAGTCTAATCCACAGGTGGGCAAAGTTGCACCTGGAGGGCCACAGTGGCTGCATGTGTTTGCTCCATTCCAGTTGTTTTAATTAGAAAGCAATCCTTTTGGCTTGATAATGGTTTAACTATGCCATGTCAGGTCATTCTCATATCCTTGATTTTTTTTCCTTTCTAAGGCTATCATCCAAATAATTTGAAGCCTAAAATGAATGAGTACTTCTCAGTTCTTCACTTTTTACTTTCTCGTATACATGATATAGAGAAACTATAGGAATTGGAAAAATATCAACCTTGAGATTTTGATGAATCTTGACGTTTTAGACCTTCCTGAGTCCGAAAATACCATTTTTGAAATTATATCTGTCTGTGTGTCTGTGTGTAAACACGATAACTCAAAAACACCTGCTTTACATCAAAAATAAGGAATCCTATCAACTTTTGGGCCACGTCCGGTAACCAGAAGTGGTACTTTAACTGAATACATTTGCAAATTTTCAAGTAAACTATTTTTATAATTACAAATAGATGATTCAAATTTTGTATAAATATTAATAATGATAAAAAGCAAACAGATATGAAATTTGAGAAAAATTACTCAACCAGAAGTAGTATTTTATTTAAACAACCATCTGAATTTTTTGTATCATGGAAATATAAATGTGTACGTGATTTTAAAAACTGTATTCAATATAACGCATGTTCTTTCAATAACTATTATTAATTTTATTTTTATTTATGCATCATCAGTTTAACAATAACATGTAAACATTGAACATGCCATGTAAATATAAAGATGTAATGGGAACAATAAGCTGCAACGTTCCCATTATGTTCCTGGTAATACATTTAATTGTATGATTTTTTTTTTATTTCCATCATCATTATCATAATTAAATGTAGCTAAAAGTAGTTTTACCTATAACAATTTATTGCAACAAATATTATATAATACTAACACTTTTCCTATGATTTTAGGTGACTATAACTCTTTTTACTTTGTACGGAATCTAGGTAATACAAATGTAATCATGAAAAAATTC
The DNA here is from genome assembly GCF_900747795.2 of Erpetoichthys calabaricus. Taxonomy (NCBI): domain Eukaryota; kingdom Metazoa; phylum Chordata; class Cladistia; order Polypteriformes; family Polypteridae; genus Erpetoichthys; species Erpetoichthys calabaricus. Next base: position 66,607,412 of record NC_041404.2, on the reverse strand, counting down.
CACCTCCATTTTCGACCTTGCTAAGTGCAAAAATATAATTTTAATATAAAATTTAGAATAAAAATAGAGATAAATGATTGTGTATCGATATTATCAATTAGTCATGATGAAAAACAAAGACATATGATATTTGAGAAATATTGTACAACTGGAAGTGATACACACAGGTGTAAATGGAAACAAGCTAAATGGATAATTGTTGGTTTCTTTTGTCATTTGCATCCTATTTGTGATAAGGTGCAATTAAAACTGAGAACAGAGCTGTTTAAGGTTTAAATAAGTAATAAGGGTTCAAATTCTTAATGAGCAAGACAAATAAAATGAAACAGAAAAGTGTTACTTTGGCAATAAGTGTTTCTTATGATGCAATTGGGTTGGAATAAAAACCTGTAGCCACTGTGGCCCTCCAGGACTGACTCTGCCCACCCCGGTCTACTCCTAGAAGTGTTTTCTTCAAGAATATTTTAGCTGATTTCTTTTAGTGTTTTAGCATTTCAACTTAGAAGGTTTGGAGGTCTTGGTATTATGTTTCTCACTATTAAATAAGACAGTGTCTATGATGGTCATATGCTCCTGCAACTATGGCAGTCAACAGATTGAGAAAATGATATCAGGGACGCACAACGTCTCACTACAAATTGTAAACTAATGTGTGGGACAAGCTGGAAGCCTTAAGTAACATATTTTTATTTTGAAAGTGGCAGATATTTTAAGAGTTGTTCTTTTTTAGGTAAGCAGGAGAATAGTGAAGGATGTTAGAAAAGTCATCCAAAAGAACAGAAAAAAAATAAGTGAGTTGGAATACGAAATGAAGACAAAACCAAGGAGAGAGACACAAGAATAGTGCATCATGTCATGAAAAGATCAGCACCAAAAGGACTTTAAGGAAATTGGTTGACAAATTTGAGATGCAAAGCAAAAGAAGTCAAAGTATAAAACAAGAATTCCTAGACCAAAACCTGAAATCAAAACAACACTCAATAAAGTTCAAATTCTGAATTCTTTTTTGCTAAATGATTTTTGTTTCAGTTTTGATTTTTCTTTTAGTTGATTGAGTGGTAAGTTTTTTGCAAATGTCTTTGCTTTGTTACCCAAGGTTCAGATGCATGAATGTACAGTATGTGCTGCCATGTTGCACTGGAAAACTTTGCATCCAATACCACAAAATGGTACCACCAACTAAGGAATAATAAAAAATGAAAACAATAAGAAACAAAAATAATAACATATCAGAGAAAAAGGAAATTATCTGGGATGAAATGCTTATTAAATACTTAAGTTTTCTTGACTTTAGTTTTACTAAAATAATGACAGAAAACAATAACAAAAGGAAATAAAAAATAATAATATGTAGAGATAAAAAGAAACCAGAAAATATTAATCACATATTCTTGATAGTAAACAAAGAGAAACAAAATACTCTAGGTTTGTAATTATTACCAAGTATCATCAGACATAACCAGAATCATATAAACACATCACCCAAAAATATAATATGCTGTGAAAATGGAATATGTACTATATGCTAAAATTTATATGCGCAATATAAACATCCATGAACACCATGGACATTGGCAGAACTGAGTAGGCATTCTTTTGTGCTTTCAGTTGCACAGAAATGTTCAATACTAGGGTTGTTTGCCCAGATCATGACATGGGTGTCATGGTTTAGTCAGTGTAAAACTTTTTCAAAAAAAGACAGAAAAATGTTGTATATTGAGATTGAGAGATAAAATTGAAGTCACAAAATAAGCTAAGGTCAGAACTATGAATTCTGTAAGTCTTAACTTTCACTAAAGCCAAATCGCCAATTCAAAGAATTACTCAAAATATTGTTGCACAAAACTCATGAAGACTGAATATTGAATACTATCACAAATTTAGTTTCTATTCACAATCTCGGATAACCAGAAAGTGAGCGACTCTGGAAGAAAAAGTATCACTGGTCGCAAGCTCCAGTTGTTCTACATAGAAACGCGGCTATCAACACTACAACAACTAAGTCCAAAACAGTGGTACCCACAAAAACAAAAGGCCATCACGATAAGACCTTAAATATTTAAACTATTTAATGATTGTTTTCCACACTGAATAAATTCTAACTGTTGATTTTCCTATTTTAAAAGCCCAGAATATACAAAGGGCATAAATAAACACGAAGTTAATACAAAAAAACTAAATTACAAACAGAATCATAACAGTCAGGGCAGAGCCTATGGCTTCCTCTCCTTGGCATTTTGTCATATCTCTGTCTACTGTTACCCTTAAATCACACTGGGCATTGCCCATTATGACCATTTTATTTTTAGAACAATTGTTTTGGCCCCCTAAGGCTTCCTGCCAAAAGTCTTTCTCAAGTGGGGCAAGTTTCAGTTAATTATATTGAAATACATACAAGAGGTCTTGTGCTAAAAAGAGATCCTGCCAGCATTGCTTATGCCTTATTGTACAGTGGCCCCAGCTTAGCTGACAAGCCTAATTTGAAGTTTAAGTTACTATTCATGTTTTGTTATGGTGCTAGAACATGTGCAAAGCCATCACTTTTAGTTTAGGTTTTTGCATGTTCTTTGTGGAGTTCTTGCTTCAGAATTCAGTTTCTAGATTTGGTTTGGATTGCTTCCTGTTCTTTTCTTTTTCTGTCTCCTTTACTTGGAACCATTCTTTCAGTTAAGAATTTCCAAGCTTATACTTCATTTCTTGGTGTTTTGCTTTGTTTTCTGATTATACTGTTTTACAATTAATGATTTTATTTTGGATTCTAGTCATTTTATTATTATTTTTTTTCTTGTTATAAAAGTTTATTTTGGAACTGTTGCATTATTTATGTACAATAAAACTGAACTTTTTTCCAGTTTTACTTACTATTAATTATCTCTTGACTTAATTAGTTACAGTTGATCTGTCTGGTTTGAGGATGTTTTTAACATGGTCCAAGCTTTTAAGTATAGCAGAACTTCAGCCGACAGATGAACTGAGGGCACATTTTGCCTTTGGCTTGAGCCATGAACAACATGGAATTCACTGGCATTAGAGAACACCTTTCATGTGTAGCTCAATTTTGGGGTCTGATGATCAGAATATATTCTGTGTCCAGTGCTGGAGTTTACAGACGTCCGTCACATTCTGGATCCTGGTACGGCATCGCCAAGGATGTGTTTTATAGTGCAGAGATTATCTTCTTAACCCTTACGTTGTCAGATCTCTTTCCCCCATCCTCAACAGTTTATATGCTGCATCACTACCAAACATGCTTTATGGACATGGTTTTTGGTAAATTTTTCACACATTTTAGGAATTATTTTGTTACATAGAGAACCTTAGATACTATGCAGAGCTTCAAAACTTTGACAATATTTGAGATGTGTATGAGACATACATAATGATGAGTAATGTTGAGAGAAATGACAAGATCTTGTCAGAGCTTTTCATATGTTTGTCGGACATGCTTGTATGCTTTTTCTCTTCTAGGATGGGAACCTTATCTGGGAGCAGGAACTATACAACCAGTTTACGTATCATACACCAAGATCTTACTTTCACACCTTTGCTGCAGACGTGAGTTCTCTTGCATCTCCTGTATGGTCAAACTTCTGAATATTTAGCACATATGTTATCTTTTTTAACTTGTTTTTAGTTTGAGGTCATATCATTTATCCTATCGGAACAAACGTAGTTTAAAGGAAGTAGGATGATTTGCTTAAGTAGCATGCTACCTGAACTGGGATTTGTGACTGCACTTAAACTATGAAGGGAACGGGTGGCAGGCAAAAGAGTGATACCCTTAGGGGGTGCCACCATGATTGTACTATTGAAATGTAACATTTGCATGGCAGCTAATAATGACTCTTACTTATCTATGCGGCCCATTTTTCAGAGTCTAAACTCCAAAGTTTACCAAGATGTCAGTTTTCCGCATGGTATCATTCAATTAATGAAGTTGGATTCTTTACTTAATGCTTAACTTAAGGCCAAATAACATTAAATAGTGAATAGACATTCGTTTTTACTTTGGGATATGATGATGAAACCTCAACTTCTATAGTCTACACAATATAACTACTACCTGAACAAAAATGAACTAAAGCAGATGGGAGCCTAGAGGGCAGCAGTCATCATTAAACCATATCAATCAGTGATAAAAAAACAGAGTTCTGAATGGCCATGCTTGGTTTCTCCTTGTTTGATCACACTATCAGGACTGCCAGGCTGCCCTAAATTTTGCAGATGAAGCTGAGGCAGACACTTTCAAACAGCATGTTGAAGAAAAGATCCAGCAAAGGGCAAAAGGAAAAGGTGAGAGCTAGTGTTATTTATATATACAGTAGAGAAAAGGAAAAAAATATTGGCACTCCTAACACAGCTCCTACCCTTTCTGCAGACAGAAGACAGCGTCCCCCACCTCCCCCCATTGGTGAAGGTAAGACATTTTTTCCATTTCTTTTGTTAACTTCCTATATGCAAAGCCTATGAGTAGTCTGATGTCATCACTTGCTTTTGGCATATTCAGTAATAACACCAAACATCTGAACACATAACAAATTCACATAGAGATACTTAGAGTGCCATTTAAGCAGGTACTTTTGGGTCTTTTTTAAGTAGACTTTAATTTGCCTTTCACAATTTGGTTTCAAATTCCACTCTATGTCTGGGGCAATGTCTAACCATGGTGGATGGGGTTTCTGTAATCTCCAAACACATTGGAGATTATTTTGATAAATATGCCTAGTCTGAGTAAATTTGAGGGTGGCACCATCTAGGATTTGTTAATACCTTACACGTGAGGATTGACATCCCTTCACTCTAAATTTGATTGAAAGGGTTCAGAAAATGGATGGAATGATACATACTTCACAGTGATCACCATCACAAATGGTGTAGACAACTGTCCAACTGGCACTCCAGCCACCATTAAAAAAAAAAAAAAAAAACCTCACACTGTTCCCATGTGGTGCTGAGGTGTCACCCGCTGCACTCGGGTCCCAGTCCAGGTGGTTCAGCGTGTGGTGGGTGTACAGTGCATGCTCCCAACCCCTATCCTCAACTGTCTAAATTTAAACAGTTATTCAGCAATGTTAATAATACAAAGACTATGAATTTAATCAACCTTTTGGAAATGCAAAAAGTAGCCATTGCATGTTAATTGAGCAAGATATGGAACATCATACATACCTTTGAGGTTACAAGGGCATTGAATCATCAGAACAGTTAGTATCTGGAGCACATTCATAACTGAAATGCAAACGTGGGGGTGGGTGCATACTCTCATACAGATGAATCTCTGATGAACCTGAGATGTGGTTAATTAAACCAGAGAGACAGAGACATAGCATTTGTACAAAATGCCAGTGCCATTAAAGAGCCTTACACTCTACAGAGGAAGTTCCAGGGTACAGTGGAAAACACACATTTTGAGGGGAGGTAATCATGCTCATTAATCATGGTGCCAGACAAAGGCAACATATTCTATGCTGGTTAGCACAGGCAAATAAATGCTAGTGGGAGTCAATCAGTTTCACTTACAGGACACTCCTGAAATTTTCTCTGTCAAATATTTTTGAGGTTGGGAATCCTGCCTGAAGGGACCAGTGTACACTGCCATTGAATTGACATTGTATTTGATGATGATCAGAAGTGGTCAAGTACTATGCTTGGTTTTACTGTTTCTTTCAGGTACCACATAATTTTTGCAACATCAACCCAAATTGAAAAAGCTAAGTTTAAGAAATTTAAAATTATTGGTTCAAAAACAGATCAAAACAGTTTGTAACACAAAAGAACGAAGATTAAATACACATACTGTGCTACTTCATTTAGTTTTCCTAAAATTGTGAGAAGGTTAGTTTCTGCCTGAAGAGTTCTGTGTGTTTTATTGTTGCTCCACTGTCACCTGAGCATGCCACTTCCTTTATTCAGAGTAAATGATGGAAGTGGTTGAGGAGCACATGGCACACGGTGTAGTAACCAACCTTAACGCTCCTCCTTGGGAGTAATGAAGGGTAACTTCCTTATTTCAGAGTTAGTTGAACGTTTAGACATTTGCAAATATCTCACTTTAAAAAAACACTTGTTTTTGAAAGCCGTCATGCTAATCTGAGATGTTTATGTTATCTCCTGTGTCCCTTACAATCTGTTCATTTGCATCAGTGTCAGTATATCTTCACACAAAGAAGAGTTACCTGCACATATTCTCTATGTTTATTATCAAATAGTGGTACTCTCTTTACCATCTGAAAATGTAAAATCTTTTATATTTCTCTAGACAGGAGAGGTAACCCGCCCCCACTGCCACCTCCAAATGCTAATGGTGAGTTATGCACAAGACTAAAACAGTGAATTGATTCTTGGGTATTTTAAAATGTGTCATATTATTTTAACAGAAAGCCCATATGTATTACACCTGCTTCTTAATTGTATATTTTTCCACCATATTAGTAGAGTTGAGAATTAAATTCTTTAAATGACAAAAAGATGGGCTAGTGTTAATGTGTATGAGTGTGCATGAGTGTCTCCTCAGATGGACCTGAATTCTGCTTTACACCTGTGTCTACTGGATAGTCTCCTGTTCCTAGTGACTTTGGACTGGATAAACTGAGTTTAATAAATGGCTATAAGTCTTAAACGGTCATTAAAGGCTTGATTTGAATGAGAAACAGCACTTATATCAATCCAGACTAAGAAACCTTGACCCCTCTCAATTTTATTAAGACACAGTGTTTTCAGCAGCATCAAAGACTTCAGGGGGCATTGAGATGTTGAAAGGACTTCCCAGTCTCTAGGATCTTGATCTTAAATTCCACCATTTTTTATTACCCTATTATATAAGTTTTGTGTTTTTCAAAACAAATGTAACTATTCATATTAAACAAGCCTGAGGGTATCATTTTGCCTTTTTTAGTAGTGGGTGTGATTTTTAGAAGCCACACAATCTGAATTGCAAAAGATTTAGTAACACAGTTCCTTCCTGTTTACCAACAACACCCTGGTTTGATGGGCTCAAAAAGCTTCCTCCTCTAACTGCAGCATGGAGAATTTATCACTAAAATCTTTATATGAAGCTCAGTTTGAAAACCACCACCCATGACAAATCATTCACCTTTACAAATTCGATCTCAGTCCAGCCCTGTTCTATCTACAATAAATGTTCCTTTTTTTAAATGCCAGGCCCTGGAATGCTTCTTGGGGGTCATTCCTCAGTTCCAATGGTCACAGTTGACATTCAGAATCAAGATTTTATGTCATCACAAAATCGCCTCTCTGCATCTTCTTCATCTTCGGAAAAAAGCAAAAAGAGTAAGAAGAAAGACAAAAAGAAGCTGACGAAAGCTGACATCGGAGCTCCCAGTGGCTTCAAGTAAGGGCATCTTTCTTTCTTTCTTTCTTTCTTTCTTTCTTTCTTTCTTTCTTTCTTTCTTTCTTTCTTTCTTTCTTTCTATTAGAGCAAATTTTGAATGTTCTCAAATGTAGCTGGAAGGCTAGCCTCTTAGCTGGAGTTATGGTATACAATGTGGTACGTTTTGCATAAACTTGGACCGGACATCATTGTAGTGCTCTAGTGACCCAAATAATGCTCAGTCACTGTTGGCCAGCTGAGGTGACTTCAAGATTTTCCCCAAGTTGAGATTTGAGTCCCTATAGGAAACATTGAACAAAGTTGGTATGCCACGAGATTGGCCTCTTAGCCAAAGTGTGTCTTCTCATGTCCTCATCAGGTATGGTCCTTGGTCCCCCACCTACTTTTTGTTCACAAAATACTGGCCACATCAGGGTTACCATTCCTTGCCATGGCATGAGATTGTTCTAAATCTAGCGTTATAATACACACGAGCCAGGTACATGAGGATTTATCAGGAACATCATTTTTTGGGAAGCGTTTATCTCTAAAAAGTTTTTTATTAAATATACTACCCAAAAATAAACCATTTATGAATGTGCACTTTCCACTAACACAAAACTCTGTTACCTTGATGCATTCCTTGATTTGACTAAAACTAATTGTTCTCATTAAAAAGTTTATATTGTAGGTTTATTTTTTGGAGTTAGAAGAAACCAAAATCTTAAGACAAGTGGGAGTTAATTAATCAGGCAAAATAAGATTCAGAATGAAAAGAGTGCTTTAATTAGAAAAGTGAAATTCTTTATTAAGCATAACCTTTATTTCTTTGGAGAGAGTCTTACCTCTATTTTTAGGTAACGTTCCAACACAAAGTTGTTGCAATCCTTTTCTCTTAAATACCATGATGTCTCATGTTTCATAAAACTGATTCATGCTCTCCAATGGCTATACCCTGCATCCATTGCAGAAAACCCAACACCTCCATTGACAGATATCATTAAATACATGACTCCATAATAATCAAAAATTACTGAAGATCGTGTCACTTGAACACTGCTGTATTCACCATATTATTTTAAAGAAATTTCACAGATAGAGATCCAAATGAATTTACAATGTGGTACACTGATGCTGTGTGAGGGGGCTTGCTAACAAGTCCTGTAGGAAAACTCAATGAGAGCTCCACTTTGAATGATGGGTTAAAAATGAATCAGATGCAGACTCAACTATAGATTTAATCAGCATTACTGATGCAACAATTGTTCGTAGCATAGAGAGATTAATGAGGGTGCAGTGGTTGACGTTATTTTCTGTAATGGCAAGTTTGGGCACAAAAAATAAACAGCTGATTGCCCTGATTCATCTTTTGCTACCATTTTAATGTTTTAATTGATTAACTTTGAACTTTTGAACTTTTTCACCTCATTTTTATGTAACAAAGAGACAGGCTATTTTAGAGGCCCTCTTACCCAGAATGGAGAGAATGCAAGACTCAGAACAATACAGGATTTCATTTAAACAAATAAATTCAATGAAGAAACTAAGTTTAAAATAACCAGATGCAAAATAGTAAAATTGGCAGCTTATCTGGACTTACCTGCACAGATCTTGTGTATCCTTGTGTATCAGGTAGAGTGGCTTGTTCTTTTGCCTGCTAATATAACACAGGCACACTGTAACGTATCTCATGTTAGGCTTTCTCTCTCAGCAGGTCTTTCTCTTTTTCACATTTGTGGAATTGCTGCCCTGGCTGTCATTTTGTGCCTGTTCACTCAAGGCAGCTTAACACCCCACCTCAGAAAAGCCCTGTTATCACTTTTAAGCTTAGAAATGGCAATACTAGCAGCCCCTTTCTGTCACCGTACCCCTGGCCCATTGATTATGTTTATAGAGTCAGGGCAGGTTTTTCACTGCCTCACTTAAAGAGGTAACCTGACATGTACTTTTCCAGCCAGGTATCTCTCTGTCCGGAATACTTTGAATGTTCTCCCAGATCTAATGCTCTCTTTATCGAAAGGGTCAGGCATCTTTGGCACATATCGGCATACCTTGTATCCTGGGGAAGCATTACCTGCCTCCTCCTCTTCTTTTCTAAGGCCTCCAGTGCACCAACACCTCATCACAGCAGCACTGGCATAATTATATGCATTGTTTCTGTAAGTACTATTTTCTGTACCTCTCCTGCTGTGATACGCCACACGCCATATATAAGGAGATATCCTATATTGTTTCCCACAAGGAAAAATGTACAGCTAATAATAAAGACTTTTGCTTCTTCTGTTCATTCATTTAAATGGGTACTAATGTCTTCCAGGCATGTCACACATGTAGGATGGGACCCCAACAAAGGATTTGACGTGAGTGCATTTTTGAGTCTAGAGTTATAGTGTTTTTGGAAAATAAAGGGTAACCAAGCAGCTCAATGATTCTATCTGCTGGGGAAAAGTCTAGCTCTGTACTGACAAATTGTAAAGGGTGCAAAAGTGCATGTTCATACTCTTAACGAATATCATTACATGTACAATGGAGCTTTTCAAAGAAATATAAATATACTTGACAAGTGCAAACTAAGCAGTGGATTTTTGTGATCTTTTTAGTATTGTGAATTACAGACTCTGATATTGAATTGCAGGTAAATAATCTGGACCCAGATCTAAAAGATCTGTTCTCCAGGGCTGGTATAAGTGAGGATCAGCTAACCGATGCAGAGACCTCTAAAATGATCTATGACTTCATCGAGCAATCTGGAGGACTGGAGAAGGTGAAGGCAGAAATGAGGAAACAAGGTAAAGGAATGTGATACATCAAGTTGTGCTGGATGAAAGATGTGCAGACATCGAGTCTGCCAGTCATCGAGTTTAACATCTCATTCTTCATGTTTTTTAGATCAAGGTCCTCCACCACCTCCTACTCGCTCAGGTCCTCTTCCTCCCATTCCCTCATTGACTTCCCGAGGACGATCAGGACCTTTACCCCCAGTTCCAGGACCTCCACCACGTGGACCCCCACCTTCAAGGGGTCCAGTTCCAACATCAAATCGAAGTGTCCCACCACCACCACCACCCAGTTCTCGAACAAACCCCCCACCACCTCCACCTCCTCAGCCAATATCTCATCAAGAACATCACTTTCCTCCACCTCCACCTCCTTCTGTAGCAGCCACAGCAGCAGCACCCCCACCTCCTCCTCCACCACCTCCTCCACCTCCACCTTCAATGAGCGGACCACCTGCTCCAGCATTACCATGCCCAGCTCGCAGCACACCTGGACCTGCACCTCCCTCAGGAGGAAGAGGAGCATTACTGGACCAAATACGGCAGGGAACAAAACTGAAAAATGTAAGCCCTTCATCATTTTTAACAGTACTAAGCTCATATGGGAACAATGCTTTTAGAAGTGTGCTGGCAGACACTCGTGCAGAAGTCATAAAACTTTTAAACCGCATTGATTTTTTACTATTTCATTACACAGAGAACTAAGCAAAACTTAATATCTATGGTATTTGTGAGTCGCCATTCCTTTGCTTACCAACTAAAGCTTCTGTATTTGCAAAGATATATAATTTTTATAGTGTGTTCTGGGGCTGCTCATGGCATGATTTCTAATACATTCTTGTTTTTTGTGGTGCCAGAGAGTGGCAAAATGTTGCTTGGTGGACGGACATAAACCGTACTCTGTGAATGCGACAATACTACTGCTACTACTTCTACTGCTGCTATATTTTTCAATCCATGCCTTGGTCCAGCTGTTTTGTTTTTGTTAATTTGGAAGAGTGTGAGCTTCAGCTTGGTTTAAATACTTTTCTTAAGTGCATCTATGTATTTTTGAAACAGGTAACAGAAAACCCAGAATCTCCCTCTTCCGCTTCCCCATCTGAGAGCAGTGAAGGCATAGTGGGGGCCCTTATGATGGTTATGCAGAAAAGAAGCAAAGTCATTCATTCTTCAGGTAATTATCTCTAATTAGACTCAAAACTGATCCTAATTGTTAGTTTTCTTTATCAGCAAATTATGTTTTTCTCAATTGGCAGCTGAGGATCACCTACAGGTTTTCTATTTTCAGCCACACACCATAGTTTTTAAGTTCCATTATTGTGGCCTAGGTGAAATAATGGCATGTCCCCAGAAGCACAAAGAATCAAATAACTAGGAGACTGGGAGATAAACAGGCATTAAATGGTAAACCAAATGGATAGTTATAAATCTAACATACACAAAACAACAAAACCAAAACGAGAATACAAAATTCTTGATTAAAAAATTAAAGCGGTCATAAAGATAACTAAAAGTACTTCTTATAACTAACACTAAGCAGATGATATTTTCTTCTATGTCTGAAATCCAAAAATCTGGACATCAGATGATGTACGCACTGTCTTACAAGATGCATCGTGACTGGTGTTAAGTTTCTACCTGCATTATATTCTTTTCCTGCCTTTATTTTACTTCTTTTATTTGGTATTTGGCACGCTGTATTAATGTTCTTCTTTTCTAGTTTTAGGGGTTTTGTGAATTAGTTTCTGTCCTGCTTAGTTTTATTTGAATAACAGTTAAGCATGTTGATTTTGCTTTATGTCTTTGTCTGGATGTCACCAGGTCTCTGCCCCCTGGATGAAACATTGAGTTGCTAGAGAGCTTATCCCAGACATTGTGCATTGTGACATCATTACAGTGACAATTTAAATACCAGCACAGCAGATTCATCACCATTTTAATTTGTGCATAAATCATAAGAAGCCTCTGTGATTTACTAGGATTTTTGTTGGTTAGGATTCTCTAGTTAAAGATCTTTGCTATTATTTTATGAGTTTGATTTTTGCTTTTTTTTTCTTCCTTGAGTTTAGATGAAGGCTAATACAGATTTTCTGTTTTTCAAAATGGCATTGGCCCTGACATGTGTTTCATCTTCTGGTCACTACATTATAATTAGTCTGATATGTTATTACTACAACTAGCAACAGGCCCCATTACCAAAAGCCACATGTCTACAGCCAGATAATATATGGCTATATCGATATTTATAAGGTGGGATACAAACCTGGATAAGGCACTTGTCAAACACAGGCCACACTCACACTGGGATGATTTAGAGTTGCTAGTTAACCTAACCTGTACATTCTTCTTCTTCTTCTTTCGGCTGCTCCCGTTAGGGGTCGCCACAGCGGATCATCTTCTTCCATATCTTTCTGTCCTCTGCATCTTGTTCTGTTACACCCATCACCTGCATGTCCTCTCTCACCACATTCATAAATCTTCTCTTAGGCCTTCCTCTTTTTCTCTTCCTTGGCAGCTATATCCTTAGCATCCTTCTCCCAATATACCCAGCATCTCTCCTCTGCATGTGTCCAAACCAATGCAATCTCGCAAACCAATCCAACTTGACCTGACCCTCTAATGTACTCATTTCTAATCCTATCCATCCTCATCACACCCAGTGCAAATTTTAGCATCTTTAACTCTGCTACCTCCAGCTCTGTCTCCTGCTTTCTGGTCAGTGCCACCGTCTCCATACCATATAACATAGCTGGTCTCAGTACCGTCCTGTAGGCTGTCCCTTTCACTCTTGCTGATACCTGTCTGTCACAAATCACTCCTGACACTCTTCTCCACCCATTCCACCCTGCCTACCCTCTCTTTTTCACCTCTCTTCCACAATCCCGATTACTCTGTACTGTTGACCCCAAGTATTTAAACTCATCCACCTTTGCCAACTCTACTCCTTGCATCCTCACCATTCTACTGACCTCCCTCTAATTTACAAACATGTATTCTGTCTTGTTCCTACTGACCTTCATTCGTCTCCTATCTAGAACATATCTCCATTAATTTATGAAGTCGAGTACTCATTCAAGGGGTTTCTTAGCCAAAGATTCTAAATGTTCCTTTAGTTTTGTGATTTAAAATTTACTCTTGTTATTATGAATTATTTTGAACCATATTCACTACCACCTTGGTTATTTATGCTGGGCGGAGTGGTGGCTCTGAGGCTACGGATCTGCTCTGGCACTTGGAAGGTTGCCTGTTTCAATCTTGTAAATGCCACAAGTGACTCTACTCCATTGGCCCTTGAGCAAGGCCTTTAACCTGCAGTGTCTTCGTCCTGGGTATGACATTAATCTGCATCCAGCCCTGCGAGAAGGTCCTCAACATAAAGGGAAAACTTGGTGGTTGATGGGAGGATTGGCACTCAATCCACTGTAAAAAACCTCACACTGTTCCAGTGTGGTGCTGAGGTGTCACCCTGCTGCACTTGGGTCCCAATCCAGGTAGTTTCTTGTGTTGTGGGTGCGTCAATGTACTATCAGCATGTGCTCCCAACCTCTCTTGGTTATTTATTCCACAAAAGAAGAAATGATTAATTCATTAGAAAAGGGAATTTTGTCTAGACACAGTACTTAAATGCCACTCTCCAGGAAATTTCATAGGTCACCTTAAATAAACACTGAGAACATTTGCAGTTTGTTCATTCATATGAAATAGAGTGATGAGTGACAATTTATAAAGGCCCAGGAGAACAGGCATTTTGGAGGCATTCTGATCAGGCCTATTGTACAGAAAAGCTGGCAGAGACAAATGGCCCACTAGAGAAAGGACATGTAAAAGTGGATTTGAATGAACTAATATTACCTGCTGGAGATGTGGAAGTCTAGTTTTCCCACTGAGGCTAATGATGGACAGATGATTTGATGATATTGTTAACTTCTTAATGGATCAGTCCTTGCTTTTCATCTGATGCCAATGGAATATACTTACAGTAGGTCCCTGAAATCCTGGGTTTGGTAATGAATGGATGGATTGACGGTGCTCGTATTTAAATAATCTTGCCAAGAGCACCTCTCAGTTATGGCAGCTCTCAAGGACAAGAGATTGACTGTGTGTGCATACTGGAACACTGACCAACACTGTTATTCCCTCTTTCCATGTTGTGTCCTTTTGAATGGCTGGCCTGGGTATAATCATGTTTTTTGTAAGTGTGCCAATGGCATGGTGTTATGATTTTATCTCTGCCCCTACTTATAGTCCTCATTTATTGCTGAGCATGAGGAGAAAGTCTTGCAGAGGTTTCCTTGCCTGTGTTGAACATACTGTAGATCACGTCCTTTAGCATAAAAAGAAGTGCGGCCTAAACAGCCAAGGTTTTGGATTTTCATTTGTTTTACTTATGGTAATGTTTTTTTTCTGTTTCTAAAGAGTTTACATTGTTACACAACTTTGTACTCTCCTTTTCGTCATTGTTTTCACATTTAGTGCACAACCTGGACCCATTTTAATATTCTCAGACTTCAATCATATCTCTATAGAGTTTTCATTCATTTGAAGGCCATAGGTAAATTTAATACAAAGCACTCATCCCAAAATCACTTTGCTTTAAACTGAGCTACAGTGGATTCAGACAGTATTCAGACCCTTTTACTTTTTCACATTTAGCTATGTAGCAGCCTTGTGCTAAAATCACTTAAATTAATTTTATCTCTACATCAAGCAACACTCCACACCCCAGAATGACAAAGCAAAAACAAGATTTTAGACCTTTTTTACAAATCTAGTAAAAACGAATTACTGAAATATCCCATTGACACAAGTATTCAGACCCTCTACTTAGTTGAAGCACCTTTGGCAGTGATTATGGCCAGGAATCTTCTTGGTTTTGGATTTTCTCTGATTCTTCTATGCAGACCCTCTCAAGCTCTGTCATGTTGGATGGAGGCTGTCACTAGGCAGCTATTTTCAGGTTTTTCCAGAGATGTTCGACTGAGTTCAAGTCTGGACAATACAAGGACATTCCCAGAGTTGTCCCTAATCCACTCCTATGTTCTCTTTGCTTTGTGCTTAGGGTCACTGCCTTGTTGGAAGGTGAACCTGAGTCCCAGTCTGAGGTCCAGATCACTCTGGAGGACTTTTTTCGTTAAGAGTATCTTTATACTTTGCTCCAGCTTTCCCTCAGCCATGTCTAGTCTTTCAGTTCCAGCTGTTGAAAAACAAAGCCTATAGCATGATGTTGCCACTACTGTGCTTCAAAGCTAGCTAGCTGTCTAGCCACTTTATCATAAAGCATAGATGTTGCAGTGATGGTTGTCCTTCTGGAAGTTTCTCCCACCTCCACACAGGTTCTCTGGAGCTCATCCAAAGTGAGCATTAGGTTTCTGGTCACCTCTCTCCCATATTTGCTCAGTTTGTTCCGAGTTTCCGGCTCTAGGAAGAGTCATGGTTGTTGCAAATTTCTTCCATTTAAGAATTGTTAAGACAACTGTGCTTGTGACAGCTTTCAATACTGCAGAAATGTTTTTATAGCCTTCCCCAGATCCACGCCTCAAAATTATCCTGTCTCTAAGCATTTTTCTCTGATATACATTGTCAACTGCAGAACCTTATATAGACAGTCGTGTGCCTTTACTAATCCTGTCCAATCAATTGACTTGACCACAGATGAACTCCTAACAAGGTGCAGGAACATCTCAATGACTATCAATCGAATGGGATACATCTGAACCAAATTTCAAGAGTCACAGGGTCTGAATATTTGTGTCAATGTGATATTTCAGGTTTTTTTTTTTTTTTATACTAAATTAGCAAAAAAATATCTAAAATCCTTTTTTCTCTTTGTCATTCTGGGGTATTTAGTGTTGCTTAATGTGGAAAAAAATGAATTTAAATGATTTTAGCACAAGGCTGCAACGTAACAAAATGTGAAAAAGTCTGAATACGTTCCAAATCCACTGTAAACTGTACCTTACTCTGTGGATGGGGATCAATTTATCAAAAAACAAAAAGCAAAAACTGAATCTAAATTTATGGGAAATAATCCAGCAGAATTTCAGGAAAAGCAAAAATAAAGAACTGCAAATAAGACGACCAAGTGTCCGTTGGTAATGGCAGTTTTCATTTTATGCCAGTAGTTAGATGAGCAAGTTACTGCTAACTGCTTTTTCCTTTTAAATAGATACATAAGTGTAAACGGGACAGGCACAGTGACAAAAATAAATGGGCTCTGGAAACAAAAATGAATACCATCAAATGACACAAAACATATTTTGCTGCTGGTATAGTACAGCTTTAAACGACAAGAATGGCCATTTACTAAATGGAATGATGACATATGATCTGATGTTTTTTTCAGATGAAGGGGAAGACGATGGAGGCGATGACGATGATGATGACGAATGGGATGACTGATTCACCGTTTCCTTGGTGCTGTTCCTTTTATTGCCATCATTTATCATGCATGTCTTTAACAAGTTTAAACCATTTACTGTTTTATTTTTTCCATCAGCAATTGGGATGGTTAAAAGACATTTGCATATTTTAGAACATTTGTTTATGGAGAACAATATCCTCGTTAAAAGTTATGATGGTATCTTTAAATGGAAATTAAAAAAATATTTGACACTGCTTGTTCAGCTCAGCAATTAATTTTCTGGAAGGCAAACAAAAAAAGTAGGCAACCAGGGTATGGAAAATTTTAAAAAGAGGAATTCACTTGTGAACAGGATTGCTATAGGGATTGCTAACTGCGAACCAAGTACGAAAAAGTTTTAAAATGATTATTATTTTTGTATGCATTTTTTTTTACATTTGTTGAGAATATTGCATTTGTTTGAACAGAAAAATAAAAATGTTAACCACTCATTCGTATTTACTTGTATTATTTTCTAATGAATACAGACCTATGTAACAAGAGGTTGAAGTGTGGACCCATTCAGCTCAGCTTATTGAGGTAATAATTCATCCACTAATTTTCTAAACCACTTATACATTACAAGGGTGCAGCGAGCAAATGCTTACCCCATCAGCACCTGAGCACAAGACTAGAATCAAATATGGACAAGGTGCCAGTCAACCACAGGGCACAGACACAACTGCACTGCATGATTTTAGAGTCCTCAATTAATGGGACACATTTAGTTACAATGAATGAATTAGAGACAACATGCAAACTCCCCACCGGCAGTGTCTAGCCTGGGATTGCAAACCCAGGACACTGTAATTGTAAGAAAGAAGCACCATCAGCTGTGCTAATTCTGAATATGACCAAGAAGTACATCAAGAGAGCGAATTTGTGGTTTCTATTAAATTAAGGTATATATATTTAATTCATTCTTGCTTATAATTTAGCAGAAGAATGACAACATGTTGCAAATTGGTCAGATTTGTAAGTAAGATTTTCACTATAATCTGTATATGTGAGTACTGTATACCACTACTATTACTATTACCACATCTGAGAAAAACCATAATATGAAAAATGCTCTTGGTATTGATGAAGTAAACTCAATTTGGCATTGCACTACACTGTATATAGGTAGCAAAGAAGTGTAGAAATGGCAGTCTACTACATGCACAAATCGTCAGGATGCTTAGCATGGGACTCTGTCCTTAAGCGACTTCCTGAACTCCTCCCAAAAAAGAATCTCCTACCTGTTTCACTACATCCCACCATGACTGGGTTTAATCCAGCCTTGCTGCACCATCTTGTGGCACTGCTTTGTAATGAGCAATGACAGAAATACAATGTGTCAATGTGTGGCTGTGTCAAAAATCTAAAAAAAAAAATCAAAAACATTTCTTTAATCTCTTACCACAGTCTGAAAGCTGAAATTCCTGTATTATGAACTGTATGAATATTAGCATATGTACAGTAAGCTCATAATTATATTATTATTACTTATTTTTAGTTTCAAACATCAAATAGTATCTCACCTGCTGACATTAAAAAAGGGAATACACATATAATTCCATTTACATTTACACATTTAGCATATCCATTTGCTTAAAGTGATTAACTATTTGCATATACTTTTTCAATCAACTGAAGATATTGCTCCATCATTATTCATCCTGTATAAGCTCTTATACAAGGGGGAACTGGCAGCAAAAATGCCAAGGCCGAAACATACATAGGAGACTGGTCTGCTGCAACACACACACCACAACCACACAAAAGGTCAGGATCTAATCAGCCATCAACCACTCATTATGTCCTTGGACAATAGAAGAAAAGCCCAGGCCTTTGAGTTATGCCACATTTGCACAATGGGAACATTCAAAGTCCACTCTGGCACCTGACAGCTATGAGGCAGCCACCACCCAATTACTTATGTACGCATTTGAATCCAATAGTACTGTAATGGGAATTCATTGTCAGGTTTTTTTTACCACAACATTTCAGTTAATCGGAACACAGAAACTGTGGGGAGCACTTCAGGAAAGGCAATTTCTGTTTTCTATTAATTACAATTAAGTTCTGTATTTTAATACATTTATGTTTTCTTCATGGCACCAGAGTGGTGATGTATTGAATGTTGGTTGGACTATGCAAAGACGAACTTCACCGCACTCTACACGTGATACCAACACTACTTCTACATAGGAAAGCTCTGCAAGAAAACCCCAAACACTCCTCTTTTACACCTCTCAGTGGTCAAAGACAGTACTACAAGAGATCAATTTAAGCAACACTTGTTTATATGAATCTAGCTAACATAGCTGAAATACCCGGCATTGCCTGGGAGGAAAATAAAGTGTTTTTTTAATTGTTTGAGAAAAATATCATTAAAAAAACACAACTGTAAAAATAAAAATAAATTAACAAACAATGAAGACTCACTAATGTGCTTGTCTTGCGGTCTTGTATGTATGTTATCATCCAGTAGACACTCTGGACCAGCCAACTCTATTTAATTTCAAAAGCAAGAGGGGCGCGGTGGTGCTCAAACATAAAGAATGCTGGCAGTCACCTCCAGTTCGCCCTCTGGTGGTCATTCCGAGTGTCAACTGGATGATAATATGCATACAAGACTGCAAGATCACCTCCCACCCTACCCAGAAGGGGGTGGGTTAGGTTTGATTTCACCCAACAGTATTTTTAGTCGACCAATGAGAAACATGTGTACCAAGTACTGTATCATGAAAATCGCTGCAGCCGTTTGGAAGTGATGCTGGAATATGCATACATACAAACACACATAAATTGATTTTTACATATATAGATTAGCAAAGAAAGAACAGGCTGATATAAAGCAGCCAAATTTCAATTTAAACCTTTTCATTCCTAAAGCTCAGGTTCCTTTTTTACATTTTAAGATGTCTACTACAAATCTGAAAAGTCTTCAAAAGCTGACAAACAACTTCAAATTGTCTTTTAAAATATATGAAAATAAATTCATAGACGCAAGTTAGGCTGGTTTCTAAGCCATCAGTTATGCTGAATACATGAACAATTTGGGTTTTACTTTTATAATTTATTAGTAACTTGCAAGCATTTTTAGATGCAATTCAAGAAATGACATTTAACTAAAACTTTGGTTTTTTTTATGTAGGTTAGGGCTAAGGTGTTTTTTTCAGAAATCTTCACGTTGATGTACACTATTTCACATTCTGCTGCTTAAACAACTCATTGCTCATCAATTCACTCATCCATCTGCTGTCAAACCCATTTAATGGTAAAATATATTGTCATGTCCTGATGTGCTTGGCAGCACCTCAAATATCCTGACACAACTAAGCCACATAGTCAAGGGTTCAAACAAAGAGTATTTTTATTGAATAGGGTACCTTTTACATGTTCTCCTTTCACTCATCACAATCCCAGTCCCAGTTCCTGTTCCTGTTCCTTTCTCCTGCTCGACTCCAACTGCCTTGGTGAGACAGAGGAGGTGATTTTCAACCTGAAGCCAGGAGTACTTCTGGGTTAGGAGGAACCTCCTTGTGACAGGGGAGTCTGCCTCCAGCAGGTCCCCCTAGCAGCACTGAAGGACCATGTCAGGGCTGTCACCAAAACTACAATACCCATGAAGCTCTGTGGGTGTCCTTACAGATTCCATACCAGAGTAATGGGGAACACTTGGCCCTTGGGAGCAGTCTCCATCTGTCCTTCCCTTATAATGGCTTCTTGACCGCGAAAGGTACCACTAACCAACTTTGTTGGGACACCCATTGATTCATCTTTTTCTTTATAAAGGCTTCAAGTTCAAGTTCATTTGTCATTCCAGCCATATCTAAAGTACAGTGGGATTGCTTTTCTGAAGACCAGAGAATGTGCAAAAAGGGAAATGCAAAACTACAAAAAGTAAACCTCAATTTTCTAAAATTCAAGAAACTTAATAAGTACAATACAAAGATAGAGCTGAATTCACAAGGTTCAATCAATACTTGGCTTAAAGTATAAGACAGTCAATTGAATACTACAGTTAAAAGTAACCAATTATATGTATAAAACTAGCTTAATATGTGGATATTACAGAGAGTTTAGTAGTCTTATTGCCTGTGGAAAGAAGCTACTGCACATTCTGGCTGTTCTTGATTTTATGGAGCAATTATCTCCTACCAGATGGCAAGAGATCAAAAAATCCATGAGAGACGTGTGAGGAGTCTCTCACAATACACAGGGCTTTTTTCTTGCATCTGTCCTTAAAAATGGCCTCAATGACCACAAACACCCTCTCAGCCATCCTCACCAACACTGCAGAATCTTCCTGTCAGACACATAATGCAGTTTGTCAGGACACTCTCAAAAGTGCCCCGGTAGAAGGTGGGGAGATTCTCACTCCCTTCAGCCTCCTAAGGAAATACATGCTTCCTGGCCAGGTAAGGATTCATTCACCCCGCCGGGATGCCAGCTTAGCCCATGTCATCAAAGACACCTATAAAAGATAGACACCCTGCACCCCTTCAGTGGAAACAATAGCCTAAGAAAATGAATGGATTGTTTATAGCTTTATGTATCTCATATATTTGCAAAATTAATTGGAGAGTTACAAAATTTGAGCTTAAAGTTCATTGTTCTAGATTTATGGATGTAGCACATAAATTGGCATAGCAATATAATGTAGAGGACTTCATAAGTGAAAGCTTGACTTTCCCATTAGCTAATATTTTTCCATAGATATAAAGATTTTAGTTTAAATTAGTCTCAAAACCTAAATTACCTTTTTTTAACAAACAATAGCCCTTGTGAAACACAGCTTCCTAGGCCGGGCATACCAGTAATACAACAAATTTTGCTTTGTCATAATTCTGCTTTGCATATCCTGGAATTACTTCTGCCTCAGTCACACATGATGCTAAACAAGCCCAGCATGAAACGTGCAAAAGAGTGTATTTGCTCTTGGCAAAATAGCATGTTGTTGGGTGTCTTTATCATACGTAGCATCTTTATTAGATGCCAACATTTTAAATTTTCATAATGCAAATGTATCTTGACTGGCACTTTGTGTTAGTGCTGCTGCCTCGCTGTTGAAGACACCTCAGTTTGACTAATGGCGAGTTCACTGCCTCTAAGAAATGTACACATGTATCCATTTTCTAAACCTTCTTATGCAGAGCAGGGGTGCGGGGAAGCTGGGACCTTTCCCAGCAAGTATCTGACACAAGGAAGGCACAAACCTGGCCAGCCCATTGCAAACACACACACAAACACACACAGAGTACAGGCCAATTTAGCAACACCAATCCATCTAACCTACATGTCTTTGGACAGTGGGAGGAAGTCTATGTGACAAAGGGAAAACATGCAACCTCCAAGCAGCACTTAGAACTTAAACCCCAGTCTCCTTGCTTTAATGCAGCAGTGCTACCACTGTACCACTGTTGCAATAACTTTAATTATATTTATTAAAAAACTTTACAATTCATGAATAGCTTCAGCTTTAGACAATATATTGCAAAAAGATCTAAAACTAATGAATAAATGATTTATAAAAATGTAAAGATGCATTAGTGTTCTGTATGCATGTTAATGAATTATTAATGAAAATTATTATAAACTCAGCAATATATGTATGATAATTGAATAACATTTATAACTTTTTAAATGCACACGAACTAATAATCTGTTACGCAACTTATTAATAAAAGTCAGTATAAAGTGTTACTGCACATCCGCCCCCAGTATCCATGTGAGTTTTCTTAGTGCTACTCCATTTTTGAGAAGAATTTTATGAGGTGGTACAAACATGTTTCCAGAACCCGTCTCTTGCTCCATTAGCCACCATGGTTTTATCTACAGTTTTAAGTATAAGGTCAAAAAAGATATAGAAAGTGAGAGAGGGGTGAAATGGCGGCACGGTGGCGCAGTGGTAGCGCTGCTGCCTCGCAGTTAGGAGACCCGGGTTCGCTTCCCGGGTCCACCCTGCGTGGAGTTTGCATGTTCTCCCCGTGTCTGCGTGGGTTTCCTCCGGGTGCTCCGGTTTCCTCCCACAGTCCAAAGACATGCAGGTTAGGTGGATTGGTGATTCTAAATTGGCCCTAGTGTGTGCTTGGTGTGTGGGTGTGTTTGTGTGTGTCCTGCGGTGGGTTGGCACCCTGCCCGGGATTGGTTTCCTGCCTTGTGCCCTGTGTTGGCTGGGATTGGCTCCAGCAGACCCCCGTGACCCTGTGTTCGGATTCAGCGAGTTGGAAAATGGATGGAGAGGGGTGAAATTGCGTGCTTTATTGATTTTCTACATTTGTGGTCCCTATATTCCCTCATATATGTTAAAGAGTGAAAAGAGGGAACACGGGGAAGAATTAACAGTTGACCATCTTTATATGCAACAATGCAGATCAGGAGAAAAAAAATCATATTTGAACATCCTTTTTTATTCATACTACAAATTCAATAATGCATACAACATGAAAGAATTATAAATCAAAAACAAAAAACAAGCTTAGTGCTTACTTAAAATCAAGCTTTCTTTATCTTTTTTGTGAAAAAAAAATTCTAATGACAGCATCCAAATGACTTATTATGGCAATCTTTAATTTAATATTCAGCCTGGCCAAATCTTCAAGACTTTTTTCGAGATGTTTATAAAATTCTTAATCAGTCTGAGTTTGTGAAATGATCTCTCTGCAGAAGATGCTGTTGCTGGAATTGTTAAAAGTATTCAACAGCTGAGACCGACATTCAGAATCAGGTCACCAAGTCTGTATTCTGTTACAGTTTTTCCCATTTGCTATAACATATTTATTGAAACCTCCACCCACCCAAACCTCAAAACCTTAAACACAAATCCGAAAATTCAAACTACATTCACAAAACCCAGACTTTCCTATCAAAACCAAACTACCACCTCAAAACCAGTTACCCTGTGTTCAAAAACAAACAACACAATGTGTTCAGATCATACACACGGCAAGTATCTTCTTGATGTCTTTGACTTGTTCTTGTGACAACAGGCATGTTCCATTGCCTCCAATAAAGTTTTCCTGTTGTAGGGCTGTCAGTCATAGACCTTCCACCGCCACACAGAGAAGAACTCCTCTATTGGATTCAGGAAGGGGCTATAAGGTGGAAGGAAGACCTTTATGAAGCACTGGTTGTCGGTGAACTACTCATGTATCAGGACAGCATGGTGAAAGCTCACATTGTTCCAAACTATGACATATATAGGACGCACTGCTTACTGATCCAGCTGTTCACATGCAGCCATAATATCCTGTACACCACCCAGAAATGTAAAGAGATATTCTTTGTTATATGGTCCCAGGTTTGCATGATAATGGAGAACCCCCCAGTTACTTATGGCTGCACAAAGGGTGACATTGCCACCATGCTGACCAGTGACTTCCACGATTGCACATTGACCAATATGTTCCTGCCTCTCCGCCTCCTTTTTGCCAGATTGAACCCTGCTTCATCTATGAAAATGTATTCATGGGGCCTTTCCAAGGACTCCAGTGCAAACATTCTCTATAGAAATAGATAAGTGGTTTAGTACAGTAAGTGATACAAAAAGACAGACCTCTGCAATAGCGTATTTACAGTATATGCACTCCAGATTTACATACATCACGATATATTTCACAGTACTGTAAAGGTAGCAACTGCAACTACTAGCCTACAGTCACAGTAGGCCTATGAGCATAGAATTGTACTGGAAGCGTCAGTGCTGAAAGTGTGTGTTGGTTATAGATGTCTTAGATCTTTGACTCTTGCAGAGTTGCGCTCAGAGGGTACTCTGTACACCTGTTTCATGCTAAGTCTGTTGCATTGGAGGACACGGTCAATAGTTGACGAGATACACTGTTGATTCCATCAAAGTTGACATTGTCTTCAATCACTCTCTGCTGGATTTCACGGAGTCGGATAGCATTATTTTGAAGCACCATATCAACAATGAGTGCTTCTTGTTGTTGGGAGAAAAGAGCAGTCCTTCCACCCTCATTTGGTCATGTTTGTATTCTACAGAGGTGACAATGCACTTACAAACATATACAGCCTGTAGAAACAGTATTGTAATGAACATAACAGCACTTACAGCATAGTATACAGTATGTCAAATGTTGTACAGCAAGGAACAATTACCTGTTCTTTTCTCTGAATATCCTGATGATGCCGGCCACAGAGAACCTGCTCAAATTGGGTTGGACTCTTTGTCTGACTTCCCTCATTGTTATACCATGAACAGGAACATGGTGTACAACAGTTGCCCGAATTTCATCAGTGATGATTGTTCTTGGTCTTCCTCGTCCACCACTTCTCACATGAGCTCTTCCCCCTCTGCCTCTCTGTATGTTTCTGTCCATTGCAGATGGATGCACGTGTGCCACCTGTGCACTCTGAACTGACTTTATCCTGCCTAATTGGTCATTAGAAACATGTCTGTTCAATTTTGAGTCGTTGTGTGTAAGAGATGACAGCCGTGTTGGATCTGTGTTCACATTTTGCTGCCGGTGTTTACAAGTTTGCAACACAAGTGTATCACAGTGTGGAATGTGTTTAGTGACTGGGAATGTGTTTAAGGTTTAGCAAAAAAGAGGGGATGAGTTTTGCAAATTGGCTGTAAGTAACCGAACAGTGCTTGAGGTTGGCCAAAAGAGTGTTTGATTCAAAAAATGAGTCCTCGCCACCAAGAATTTGGTTCAGAGAATAGGGTTTAGTGTTTTAGCAACTGAGAAAAACTTTAATATGTGTTTAATGGTTTTAACTATGCATTTCCAAAACTTGCCTTAAGTAGTGAGCCTAAATGTTGTATTTCTTCTACAAAATCCTCATCATTTGTCAAGATGCTGCTTTGATAAAGATTAAGCTATTTCTTTCAAGTCACTTTTAGACATTGTAAGATATTCCCATGTGAAATTAAACTTTTTAGCCAACTGCTTCACAGCATCAAATCTTATAGTTAATCCTGCTATAGCATTGTTTAACAAAACATAAAATACAGATTTTCTAAAGAAGTCTTCTTCTGGTGAATCACCTGTATCATATATTTCTGGCAACTTAATATGCAGCCTTGCCCTTTGTGCCAAACTCCACCACATTCACAGCAGAACTTTATTTCTATCTTAAGCTTCGATGCAAATAATTTTTCATTCCACATGAATTTCCAGTCATTTCAAAATCTTGTTGTATGCGTGAGGAATGTTTCAATGTTTGCTTCTTTGGCATCTAATGTGGAATTTCTTGGATTGCCTTATTGCAGTTATCTAAGTTATCTATGCAAACTAATTTTATTTCTGTGTATTTTTTCGGACATTTTACAGGGCACTGCTAATTAACATAAATTTACCTTCATTTTTAGAGGAGGAAAACGAAAATCTTTGTACACATTATATGTATCCCCAATTGGCATCATACTGTTTCAACCATAGGGTGGAAATTGATAAGCAGCTATCTTTTTCTGACCACATTTCTGCTATTTCCCTTTCATGCAGGCTCATGCTGTACAACATCTGTAAGATCAGACCTTATCTGATGGAATATGCAGCACAACTTCTGGTCCAGGCTTTGTTCTTGTCACAACTGGACTACTGCAACTGACTTCTGGCTGTAGTATCCACATGTGTCACACCGCAGCAGATGGTTCAGAATGCGGCAGCCTATCTTGCATTTAACCAGATGAGACAGGCACATGTCACTCCTCTCTTCAGGTCACTACTTTGGCTCCCTGTAGCGGCATGCATTAAGTTCAAATCCCTGATCCCTGATGACAAAGCAGTCAATTGGTCAGCACCTGAGTAAATGGAGACACTGGTGAGGTTTTATGCTTCTTCTCGCACACTCAGGTCTGCCAGGGAACAGAGTCTGGTGATGCCACCTCTGCAAGGTATCAAATCTCAATCCAGACTCTTTTACTGTGTAGTTCATAATTGCTGGAACTAGCTACCCACCTCCATTTGAACTGCTAGCTTCCTCAGTGCATTTAAGAAGCAACTGAAAACCCATTTGTTCTGTGAATATCTGTCTAATTGATCTGCAGTAATTGGGTAAAGAGGTACAGAAAAAGTCATAATATGGTGGTGAGCATCCAAGTATAAGAATCACAAAATAATATTGCTAGAACAGCAATCACAAAATGTAAATTTTAACAAAAACCAAGTACAAGTGTAAATAAAGTCCAAATTGAGAATGACAGGTTTCAAAAACACACCAACAATACATATAAAATTTGAATATAACTGAATTCCAGGCAGGGAGAACATCTGTGTGATTGCTAGACAAACAACGCACATACCAAGTGACTCATGACACCATGGCAGCCATGATATTTAATAATGGTTCCTATATTCTGTTTTAAAAAAAATACTACAGAAAAATATCAGACCAGTACATTAAAAAATTAAATCATTTAGAGGGAAAATGACTCAATGATCATGAAATTGCTTGGAATAAAAACCCGCAGCCCTCAAAATTGACCTCACATTTTTAGATACCTTGAAGGAAAAACTGAACAAGACTTATTTATGTACAATTTTGATTTAGATATTTGATTTTGTTTCTGAATTAGTGTTTTGGCTTTGGTAAAAAGATGTAAGAATACTTTTAGCGATGATTGTAAATGGCAATAACAAGGAAGGATGCAAAATTTGGACAAGGACAAGAACAAAACTAACATCAAAATGAGCAGAGGTCTAAGCCAGAAATTCAAAAATAAAACGATTGCAAAACCAAATCTTAGTCAAAAGAAAAATGTTGCAAAATCCATACAGTTTCAAGAGGCTAGCTACCACATCAATATTTTTATATGAATCCAAACACCTCAGCGTAAGGCCAGGTGGATTGGAGGTGGATTCAAATTGTTCTATCATGGTGTGGATGGGAGGAGAAATGGGGTAGGAGTTATTCTGAAGGAGCAGTATGTCAAGAGTGTTTTGGAGGTGAAAAGAGTGTCAGGCAGGGTAATGATTATGAAACTGGAAATAGGAGGTGTGATGATGAATGTTGTTAGTGCATATGCACTGCAAATTGGGTGTGCAATGGGTGAGAAAGAGGATTTTTGGAGAGTTGGATGAAGTGATGAACAGTGTACCAAAGGGACAGAAAGTGGTGATTGGAGCAAATTTCAATGGGCATGTTGGTGAAGGGAACAGTGGAGACGAGGAGGTGATGGGTAGGTATGGTGTCAAGGAGAGGAATGAAGAAGGTCAGAGGATAGTGGATTTTGCCAAAAGGACGGACATGGCTGTGGTGTATATGTATTTTAAGAAGAGGGAGGAACACAGGGTTGCGTACAAGAGTGGAAGAAGATGCACAGAGGCAGATTACATCCTATGCAGAAGAGTTGACCTGAAGGGGATTGAAGACTGCAAAGTGGTGGCAGGGGAAAGTGTAGTTAAGCAGCATAGGATGGTGGTCTGTAGGATGACTTTGGAGATCAAGAAGAGGAAGAGAGTGAGGGCAGAGCCAAGGATCAAATGGTGGAAGTTGAAAAAGGAAGACTGCAAGGTTGAGTTTAGGGAGGAGGTGAGACAGGCACTGGGTGGCAGTGAAGAGTTACCAGACAGCTGGGAAACTACAGCAGATGTAGTAAGGGTGACAGCAAGAAGGGTGCTCGGCGTGACATCTGGAAAGAGGAAGGAGGAAAAGGAAACCTGGTGGTGGAATGAGGAAATGCAGGAGAGTATACAGAGGAAGAGGATGGCAAAGAAGAAGTAGGATAGTCAGAGAAATGCAGAAAGTAGACAAGAGTACAAGGAGATAAGGCGCAAGGTGAAGAGAGAGGTGGCGAAGGCTAAAGAAAAGGCGTATGATGAGTTGTATTAGAAGTTGGATACTAAGGAGGGAGAAAAGGACCTGTACCGATCGGCTAGACAGAGGGACTGAGCAGGGAAAGATGTGCAGCAGGTTAGGGTGATAAAGGATAAAGATGGAAACGTACTCATAAGCGAGGAGAGTGTGTTGAGCAGATGGAAAGAGTACTTTGAGAGGCTGAAGAATGAAGAGAATGAGAGAGAGAAGAGGTTGGATGATGTGGAGATAGTGAATCAGGAAGTGCAATGGATTAGCAAGGAGGAAGTAAGGACAGCTATGAAGAAGATGAAAAATGGGAAAGGCGGTGGGCCAAATGACATACCTATGGAAGCGTGGAGGTGTTTAGGAGAGATGGCAGTGGAGTTTTTAACCAGATTGTTTAATGGAATCTTGGAAAGTGAGAGGATGCCTGAGGAGTGGAGAAGAAGTGTACTGGTGTATTTAAGAATAAGGGGGATGTGCAGGACTGCAGTAGCTACAGGGGAATAAAATTGATGAGCCACAACATAAAGTTATGGGAAAGAGTAGTGGAAGCTAGGTTAAGAAGTGAGGTGATGATTAGTGAGCAGCAGTATGGTTTCATGCCTAGAAAGAGCACTGCAGATGCAATGTTTGCTCTGAGAATGTTGATGGAGAAGTTTAGAGAAGGCCAGAAGGAGTTGCATTGCGTCTTTGTGGACCTGGAGAAAGCATATGACAGGGTGCCTCGAGAGGAGCTCTGGTATTGTATGAGGAAGTCGGGAGTGGCAGAGAAATACGTAAGAGTTGTACAGGATAGAGTATGTACAAGGAAAGTGTGGCAGTGGTGAGATCTGCGGTAGGAGTGACGGATGCATTCAAAGTGGAGGTGGGATTACATCAGGGATCGGCTCTGAGCCCTTTCTTATTTGCAATGGTGATGGACAAGTTGACAGACGAGATTAGACAGGAGTCCCCGTGGACTATGATATTTGCTGATGACATTGTGATCTGTAGCGACAGTAGGGAGCAGGTTGAGGAGACTCTAGAGAGGTGGAGATACGCTCTAGGGAGGAGACGAATGAAGGTCAGTAAGGACAAGACAGAATACATGTGTGCAAATGAGAGAGGAGGTCAGTGGAATGGTGAGGATGCAGGGAGTAGAGCTGGTGAAGGTGGATGAGTTTAAATACTTGGGATTAACAGTACAGAGTAATGGGGATTGTGGAAGAGAGGTGAAAAAGAGAGTGCAGGCAGGGTGGAATGGGTGGAGAAGAGTGTCAGGAGTAATTTGTGACAGATGGGTATCAGCAAGAGTGAAAGGGAAGGTCTACAGGACAGTAGTGAGACCAGCTATGTTATATGGGTTGGAGACGGTGGCACTGACCAGAAAGCAGGAGACAGAGCTGGAGGTAGCAGAGTTAAAGATGCTAAGATTTCCACTGGGTGTGACAAGGATGGATAGGATTAGAAATAAGTAGGGGGTCAGCTCAAGTTGGACAGTTGGGAGATAAAGTCAGAGAGGCGAGATTGCGTTGGTTTGCACATGTGCAGAGGAGAGATGCTGGGTATATTGGGAGAAAGATGCTAAGGATAGAGCTGCCAGAGAAGAGGAAAAGAGGAAGGTCTAAGTGAAGGTTTATGGATGTGCTGCAAGAAGGACATTGCAGGTGATGGGTGTAACAGAGCAAGATGCAGAGGACAGAAAGATATGGAAGATGATCCACTGTGGCAACCCCTAACAGGAGCAGCCGAAAGAAGAAGAAAGAAGCTGGAGTAACAAATTACCAAGGAAGGAAGGAAGGAAGGAAGGAATGAGTTCTGAGCCCTTCCAACTCTTAACTTCACAAGTAGTTAGAAAAAGAAAGGGGGGAGTGAATTCAAAATATCACCTCTTATTAAAATGATAATGGAATTGTATAATGTGCTCAACTAGAATGACACAACATGCATACACTAGCAAGACAATGATATGATCTTGTTCGTTTATATGTTATGAAATAACTCTCACATTGAGGAACTAGACTCTCACAAGTAAAAGATAATTGGAAGTTTCTTTTTATTTTCAAGTTGTGCTTTACAATGTTACTGGGATAGAGACCTGTCTCTCACAATCCAGTAATAGAAATGATGGGATCTGAAAATGGATGACTAAATATCATCTTAGATTTTTAAAGTTGATCAAAACTATTTAAAAATTAAACGTGGTTATGTTGTCCTATAATATAACTACACACTTGCAATTTTTAATTAAAAAACAACATTCAGATTTCAGTCAAATTTCTTGCCACCTTGACCTCTTGCATTATGCCTTTTATGTGTAAGTGAAATAACAACCTTAAACTAAAAGGCCACAGATGGTTTGTGTCAGCTGGGGCATGTGGCTGTAAAAATGTATGCTCCAATACCCTTAAGATTTGGGGAGAAACTAGGGTTGGGTGAACCCGAAAAACGGAAGTCAAACATGCAAAGAAACAGAAAATGTAATAATCGGTTGGGGGGTGAGACTAACCCAAAAACGCACACTGCAAAGTTTGTTGCAGCAGTTACAGAAGTGCATTCTCTCTCCATTAATCTTCGGAAATGCCTAACAAAGCAATTAACGCTTAAATTACTTTAAACGTGTAAACTTATTTACATAGTAATTACAGAAAGAAAGCATTATTCAAGATATGAAATTTTGTCAGTTGATTCATGCTGATTCTAGTACACAGTGGTCTGTACAAATGTTGATAATGCTACCAACGCGGTTCATTTTACGTAATACAATATTAAAATATGAATAAATGTGCTTTATTATAATAACACTGTGCATGTGTTGATTTAGTGAAATACCTCGTTGCTACAGCACAAATTCTAAAAACGTCACTAGTCTTCCTTGTGGCCACCCTTTAATACAGACATACTTTTTTCGGATCCACCACTAAGTTTTGCCATAGAAAATACAAGTTAATGGCCGATCGTGGTAAATAAAAAAAAAATCATAAAACGTCTAAGTTTATTTAAGAATGTGTTAAGGTTACAACTCGTCATGATCAGATCAATATCCTGGCAGCCACAGAAATACGCGAGCTCAGCGGTTTAACCTATCGGCTTTGCTATTAGACCTAATACTGTTTTAGTATACATCGCTTTGAAATGATTACATTTTCCCAGCTCAACGTCAGCGAGCAAACACGTTAAAACATATTAGCATATCAGCAGCACAACAAGCGCCAAAAAACGCTTTGTTCACAAAGATCCACCCTTCGCAGGAACCCATAGCCAGTCCCTACATACACGCCTAAATACAGACGACACACACGAGCAGGACTCCACCCTTCGATCGCTTAATTAGCCAAACGGAAGTAGAAGGGACGCTCTTCCGCGACCTTAGTGGTCTTTTCATTGGCCCGTCCGAGACTTCTTGACCTCTACGTCCAATCGAGTGAGTGTCATGTGGATAAACAAACCGCGAGGGCAGGCGCTCTGTCGTTACGATTGGCTACAGCTATTTCGGCGCGGCATGTAGTAGCCAATGAACGGCGCAGGTTCCTTGCTGAGCGAGCGCGACGCTGTGCGGAGAAATAAAATCAACAAGAGGTCGTATAAACGAGATAAATGTGAAGCAATGAGAAAGTTTATCAACGATGCTTGAGATGTTCTCTTCCTTGGAAGGCAAATAAGCCTTCGTTCCAGTCGGAATTATTTCAGCACAAGAAACGCCGTACAAGTTTTACAAGCTAAGTTAAGCTTTTGTTTCGGGCATATGTCGTTATAATTTGATTGCGCATATCAAAATGAGCGACGCTTCGAAGAACGGACAGTCCAAACTGAAGCGGCAACGAACGCCTCCAAAAAAGCAGTGTGTATCTTCCGAGCCGCTTGCCAAAATAGCAAAAGTCACGGAGCTGAATAATGCGCGGAATCACAATGGAGATTCTCAAAAGAATCTGGACCGAGGCAATGGCCCGGATCCTGCTCTAGATGGGGAAAGGGAGACGGATGAAGATAAGGCGCGAGAGATCAAGCGCGCGGATTTCGCTGTTGCCGAGGACGCGCAGGATGAATTGAAAGGCGAGAGCGCGCATCTTAAAGAGAAGCAGCCAACCGCCGAATCCTCGGATTGGGCCGCTATGGCGGCGGCGGAGGCCTTAGCGAGTTTGACACGGAGCGGAGGAGACGCTGAGCGTAACGAAAGCCCCAAGGTAGACTGTAATGCAGTTAACTGCGAGGATGTGGCATCTTCAGCAGAATGGGTTAGTCCACCTAATTGTCAGACAGCTACAACCTCTGAGAATACGACAGAAGAGGAAACCACATCCAGAGTGAATAAGTGTCGCAGCGTGAGAGTGGACTCGGAAGGTACAGAGATTATTGATACGAGCGTTGAAGATGATGAGGGTGGTCTGGACACGGGCTCCTCCTCTTCCTCCGCCTCTTCATCATGTTCTTCGGAAAATGGCGATAATGAGTGTGCCATCGTTTCAGTAGACAGCCCGGAGACACAGCGCTCCCTGGAGATGCTGATGCAGGTGCAGAACAATTTAGAGAACATCGAGAAGAGGGCGTCTCGGATCTTTCGCAGATTGGAGCTTAAATTCAGCCAAATGAGACGGCCTCATCTAGAGCAAAGAAACGAGATTATTCGTAGCATCCCGGGTTTTTGGGTCACGGCGGTATCCTTTAACTGAAGAAGCTGGTATTGTGTATGGATAGGCTTTTTGCCTTGTTGTATTTGCTCATTGTGACTCCTTTTATTTATTGAGTTATTTAAGTCTGTGCCAAGCAAACAACATGTAAAAATAAAACATTCTCTTATAGCGCCTTTGTGGTGAACATTTCGCATTAATCGTTTCTTCACATGTATTAATGGCATTTTAGATGCAACAGAATATTCTCGCACTTATACAATATCTATTTCAAAGCATTTTTAAGGCATAACAACGAAATCAAAAGTTTCATTAACACAGTGCAGCTGCCATTAGAAAAAGAATATAACCTTAACTTTGAGGATACTTCATTGGACAAAAAGCGTGACAGATAAGGAAGGCTGGACTTATAGTTGTGATCATAAATCTATATGTCTGCCCAGGACCAAATCCATCACTTGCAGTGTACATAACAAGGCTATGTTTAAATTTTATTCCAGGATGTGTTTCAACTATGTATTGGGTCTGTATTAAGACTTGCTCTCATCACTCTGTGCTTCATTCCTAGTTGCAAATTTGAACTAGTTAACCACTTCAGTTTATTTCTAAAAGTACACACACACATATAAAGCTGCTGTGGTTCTTCTCATTTGTGCAGGCACACCACAGATCACAAACTAGGACATTATTATGCATATGTTTAATATTGTTGCAAACGTGCCATTCGTCTACATTTACTGTATGGTAAGAATCTAAAAGGAGTTTTTTTTTATATTGAAATACAGGGTAGTGCTCATTTTAGGAAACATTTTTTTTAAGAAACTGCAGGTTCTGTTTAAAACAACGATGCAAAACAGTTACAATTACTATTCTCTTTTTTTATGATTTACACAAGTGCTTTATTATCTCTTTATTAAACATACTGAAAGTAGTTGCTAAGCTCTAACAGGCACACCACAAGCACAACCTGTCCCCTATCCCCTTCCAATATTGCTGTAGTATCTTTACAAAAATCCACCCAAGCATATGCCATCCACTCTTTTTCTGCTAACTTTGTGTCGAAACTGACCCTGGAGTGGACGGAAGTCCATCACAGGGCACACTTCCCTCTTATGACCGATTAATTAATAATTGCCTACTAACCTGACACTCACATTTTTAAAGTTTGTTGGGGATACTGGAGCACTCCAAGATGAGTTCAGAAAGAATCTACATGCACATACCAACCACTGTAAATATAACCAGGGTCCCTGGAGCTTTGTGGCAACACCACAAACCAACATGACATATCCAATGGGAACAAATTGCTATAGTGTAAGTCAGTGAAAGTTTGTGCTATTAGCTATATACAGTATATGTCTAATTCTGTGTTTGTGATGATCATTTGATATTATTCATTGTTTACATTTAAAGGGTCTGAATCAATGTCAGGTTGTTGTATTTACCAAGTAATCTGTCAGTGACATTTATAAACCTGACTTGTTACTGTATAATAGGACAGCATTGAGTGTCAGGTAGTAACCATCCCTATATTGTCACGAGCTTTCACATTAAACTCATTATTTATCTAATTAGAAAACATTGTCATTAAAAAAATAATGTTAGCCTCCATTCCTTCAATTTGTAGAGCACATTTTGCAGATTTTAAGAGCACATGGGAAAGGAAACTCATAATAATTGTTTATATTAAAGAGATAATATCATTTAGGAGGCACTTCATTTTTTAATTTTTAGTCCTGCAGTTTTTTCCAGTGTGTCTCTTTGAATGTAACAGCCAGACAGACCATAGTGTGATATTATTAGTATATAATCATCTTTAATCATTAAGAAATTAGACATACAGTTGAGCACCTCTGACTATGAATGTCAACTGAAAATATTTCAGTTGATTCCCATTAATTTGGCTGCTACTACTGTACACAGTATATACACAGTTTTTATCATAGTTTCCAACTAACTGAAGGTGTTTAATGGGAGGACACATCGGCAGAATTCCAGAGAGTGACTAACAGTACATTCCCAAAGGATAGTGCAGCAATACTTTTCATTAATGTGACGTTTAAAGATACTGTACTGCTTACTGTTTAGTTTTTTGTGTGCTGCATTTTCCATTGCTTGTACGTAAAAACATAAATTTGACAAATGAGAGGAGATCATACAGTCCATCAAGCTTGTTTGTCTAATACCTATAATATTGTTTTACTTTATGAGTACTTAATTTAAATTATTTCATTTAAATGTTTAGATTACAATATAAAACAATATTCAGAGTTAACAGACACTCACTTCCCCAATTAAACATTTGAGTAAAGGATTTACTGTTGTACTCAAGTGTTACAACTTTTTTTTTTTTTTTTAGAAAAAATTTACAGTTGCCAAGTTTTCATTTCATTATGCTATTTAAAAACATGTTTAAAATATTTATAGATGTACTATTTATAGAGAATATTACTGCAGGAAATAGATTTACTGACTAATCCACATTTTAAAGTTTTGAAATTGTAAATGATAGTTTTGTGCTTTCCAAAATACTAGTATAATGTTACTGTAGGCGTATATCGCTTGTTTTCTTGAAAATAACCAAATCATATTAGTAATTACCTTATAGTAGTAGGAGGAGAAGGATTGTTATCACATGTATAGAGTAAAGTGAAATTTGTTACATGTATGTGTGACCCACGTGCAACACATCTCCACTTTAAGCATATATCACTTAAAACAAGCAAATGTTTGGTCATTTAGAAACAAACTGGAAATAGAATATTAAGAGAAAACTAGTTATTCCAGTTGCTTAAAAATCAGTTTACTACTTTCGAAAGAAGCTACTAGGTTAGTCTCTGTTGATTGGGAAGTCTGAAGAGACATTTCATATAGTACACTTAATTGCTTAGTAAATTGGCAGTGATAATGGGGTGCAAACTCTTCAAACTTTTTTTTAAACAAAGTAATGGCAAATTCAGCATAATAAACTAATACATACAATCAGACAAAAGTATAAAACCAGCATTCTTACTTTGGTCATTTATATTTCTGCACTGTACTCCATTTTTAGACTAGAAAATTCCTCTGTCTCCCTTTCCCCACAGGTTAAGAGTCTGGGTGTCATCCTTTACAGTATTTTTATCTTTTCAGTCCCACATCAATAATATCTCCCGGACTGCATATTTCCACTTGTGTAACATTAATCGTATTCGCCCCTCCCTTTCTCCCCATACCACTGCTATCCTTGTTCACCGCCTTGTCATTTCTCGTCTGGATTATTGAGATTCCTTTTTCTTTGGTCTTTCTCGCAAATCTCTTTATGAGCTTCAACTGGTCCAGAATTCAGCTGCCCGCATCATTACTAGAACTCCCTCTATTCACCATATCACTCCCATCTTGCAGCAGCTTCACTGGGTTCCAGTTACGTTCCGCATTCAATTCAACATTCTTCTGTTAAATTTTAAGGCTATCCACAACCTTGCCCCTCCATATCTGTCTGACCTCCTCCATGTTGCCATCCCCTCCCGTACCCTTAGATCCTCTTCCTCCATCCACTTGACTGTCCCTTTTGTCCGTCTTACCACCATGGGGAGCAGAGCATTCCAGCTGTGGAACTCACTACCATGTGAGCTTAGAAATATTAAAACATTTTCACTTTTCAAATCTAAACTTAAAACTCATTTGTTTAAGACTGCTTTTTCTCTTTAATTACAATTGCTCTGTCTGATTTTAATTTTTGTATTTTAGTTTTGTTTATTATGTGTGTTTTATCTATTGTTCGTTGTCCTTGAGTATTTAGAAAGGCGCTTACAAATAAATGTATTATTATTGTTAAAAGAGGAAGTACTGTAGACACTAGAGGGTAAGGCACAGACTGTAGAGGCCACAACCTTAAAATCCCACTATTCTGGCTCTTGATAAAGTGTAAGGTTAAATGAACCTTTTTGGTGATTTTAGCCTGAAGTGGCTGTTATGTTGCCACAGTTGTGACAGTTTGTAGCATTTCCCTTGGTTACATTTAGGCTTAACTTTGGCAGGATTATAGTTCCAATTAATAGTCAGTATTCCTTTAGTTGTTTTGATCTGTGGTAACTACAGTAAGTAGAGAGAATTGAGAATCTTAAATAAGTACTCCCTTCAAACCATTTTTTGGTGCTACACCTTTTACCATCACACCATCAAGTACTGTTTACCAGGGAAGGCATACATTTGTGGTATTGATAAATCGGTGCTAGTTTCTGATTTGAATTTGAAGTATTGGATTAAATCTGTAAATTCTTCTTCTTTCGGCTGCTCCTGTTAGGGGTCACCACAGCGGATCATCTTGTTCCATATCTTTCTGTCCTCTGCATCTTGTTCTGTTACACCATTCACCTGCATGTCCTCTCTCACCACATCCATAAACCTTCTCTTAGGCCTTCCTTAAATCTGTAAATAGTGTGTATTATCTTTGTATCCAGTGTTAGGCAGTTAGAAACTTTAGAGAAGCAACGGCATACCCCTTATACCACAGAATGTGGAAGTGAATCCACACTCTTAAGATGATTCAATTGAATATGTGGACCTGTTCTTTTCTCTTTCTCTACCCAATCATTTTAATCAAAATAGATAAATACTCTTATTTCAGATGCAAAGAATAAACACAGTCATGGGTTTGAGACTTTTTAAAATTTGCATCATCTTTATTTAAAAATATATAGGGATTTTATTCTACTTTTAAAGCAGTTAATACACTGCAAATAGTATTTTATATTAGGAAGATACATTTTTTGAAAACACAGATTAACCTGCAGTTTACATTGTGGGTTGTGTTAACTCTTGGTTGAGAATTGGCTGGGGGCACTACTGGAAGAAATGCCAGATCAGAGAGAGAGAGAGAATACTTTTGTTTCCTTCTTAAATAAACATAATACTCTTCTAGCCTGGTTGAAGGTAATATAAATTTCTTTTTTCCTTTGTTGTGTGCTTTTTTATTTTTTATTACACTTAGGTAACTGGTTGTTTTATATGTCCTTTTAAATAGTGTAATGCAGAAACTACATTAATGGGATCATTTTTTTTAGGTTTATTATACATAACATTATTTGCCTAATTAAATTTAGAGGGCTAGGAGCATTTATTGTAGCATGTGGCTCAATGCAGGAATGAATGCTGGACTGGGTTCCTGGGAATAATATTGTTAATCAAAGTAGGATTGTTAATTCACTTATAATTTTGCAGTGTGTATTTATGAAATTCATAACTGTTCCTGATACAGTTGTGTGTGTGTGCTGCATCACTTTTAAATTTCATGTATGCTTCATGATGGGCGGCATGTTCTCTAATTTATAAATATCTGCTTTGTGTTGCTGCTGTTCTGTCATTTTTGTCCCTACTGCATATTATTGTTCCATCTTCTTTGGAGGGGTTCATGTATACTTTTTGATGTTACTAGTAAATTTATGCATGTGCTATGAAAGTTCAGTACTGTATGTGTTTTTGTTATTGTCACTGTGGTTTACACTTCTGCCTCATAGTTCCATGGACCTTGTTTTTGTATATGAGCCTCATCAGTTTCTTATATTCGACTGGGTTTCCTCTGAACTGTATTCCAAAGACACATGTGATGTATTGATGGAAAGCTCTAAATTAGCTGTGAATCAGAACATTAATGAGTATGGGGTTGTGCTTGAGTATGCCCTGCAATGATGAAGCAACTGAGATACTATACACTCTAGATCTTTTTGATTATTAATTTTTTTAAACTGAGTGATTTTGTTTCTTTAAAAACCTGTAAAGTCCACATTTTTCCCAATACAGTGGTGCTGCCTTAGAGCTCCAGTTAGGTTCAAATCTTGGCCCAGTTTCTGACTTTGTGGGATTTGCATGTGCTTTCCATTATAATATGTGGTGTTTCCGCTCACATGCCAAAGATGTGCAGATTAGGTTAAATAGCAGCTCTGAAATTGTCCAATGTAAGTAAGTTTGAGTGTGTCCAGGAGTTCACCCTGTGATAAACAAGCACCGGGTTGGTTCATGTGTTATTTCCAGAGCTGCTGGGAAAGGTACTGGCTCTTCCACCTTGAATTAAATATGTACATTGGAAAATCTAATTTGCATTGAAATAATTTTTAATGCAGTTTTTTTAATGTGTTTTGCATATACTATTCTGCAGTGAGACTTAAAAATGCTGTTAGTGGTAAATTTTAATTAAAAGCTCATTAGGTGATACTCATAGTCATAGAATAATATTAAACAGAGAAAATTACAAATCAGAAATACTTTTCTTTGGGAATGCCCTGTGTTACCTTGATTCAGTTTGTGGCATCTTTACTTGATACCTGAGAGTTTTCTTTACCAATATTATAATATTAAAATCTGTTTCCCTGGTGTACTAAGCAGATAATGCTTAAAAAAGTTTCCAGAGATATGTTCTGTATCACCTTTCTTCATACATACCGTCCTAATGGTGTTACACAGTAGAGAAGGAATTTGCCATAGAAAAAATTGTCAGTAGAGGGGAAGACTATTTAGTAATGTAAACCTAAAATATTGTACATGCTTTAACATTTTTTTAGAATATTATGCATTAGGTGCCTTTGTCAGCAATTTGAAAGCACTAAAATGTTCGCAGTACAACATCTTTGCTTTTATTTAAAACTTTTAGATTAGTCGTTTAATGTCACTTGTTGACACCAACAGCCTTTTCAACCTATTTCTAATCCTCAAAAAAAAATATGTTCCCTATCTAAATAAGTGAGCTGTGAATTTAATTAGTTTACCACGAACAAATTATTTTTCATGTAACAACATTTGTAAGGCATACATTTTTTTAAAGTTTTGAGAAATGGAAAAATTATGCATTCTGCACATGTGCTAAATCAAAAGGGACACTGAATTGCAGGAATAACTAATACAAATGTAATATCCCCAGCTTTTTTTTTTTTTTTAAAAGATGGCTGTCATGACTGGTAGTTTGAAGTTGGTCCTGTAAACATATATTTGAACAAGTGACATGGTTTGGGTCTGGTATTCCACCCTGGGTTGTTTACTGTCTTGTACTTTTTGCTATGTTGGAGGGTTTGATGGTGTTAGACATACGTTTTGTTGAAATGGGTCTATAATAAATGGCAGTTTTTGGATTGTACAGATATTCAGGAGTGAAAAATATCCTTGCAGTGTTGAAGGAAGGCAGAGCAGGCCTAATTCCATAAAATCATGTGCAAAACAATAACTGTCTTAATAGAGGATGTTTCGTATTAGACTGGTCAAATTCAACGTGTAATTTGTGATTTAGGAGGAAACCAAAGTACTTGAAGAAAATGGACAGGGTAGAATGCAGCCAGTGTTTGTGGAGCAATGAGGAAGTGGTGCTAAAAGCTGCATCACCTCAGTCTTTAGTAGATCATTTGTTAGGTGTGAGCCTTTTGAAGGGATTGGTATTGAGTAGTTTCCCATGCTACCATATGCTTCAGTATTGTTGTTTGTACTGTTGTTTTTTGTTTTTTTTAAATGGGTGTTTGATATACATCTGAAGCTGCTTAACAGAATCTTGCTCAATTGGGAAAATGAAAGTTTTTATCACATAGGTTAAACTGTATATGTGTATATGAAAACAACAAATTGAGCCTACTGGAACATAAATATTATCATTGTGACTTACTTTTTATTCAAATAGTCACTTTTCTTTTCTAGTTTAGCATTACTTACAAATCCAAACATGTCCCATTTCTCAATCCCAGACTTGAACAAGCAGAGACAGATATCAGCAATTATGAAGTAAAAGACCTTTTATTATATACTGTACAACTGGTTTTAAGAAACATAAAGTAACTCCATATTTACAGAATACTAGTAAATGGTAAAAAATTACCACATAAGAGGAGATGTACAGAGTACATCATATAGAACATCACAAAATACACAATTTACCTGGAAGCTACTCTCTTTGGCCTTTTTTAAAAGTTCATGAGTACAGAAAAATATAACATAACCTTTGGATATGTCCCTCAGAATATGTGTGGGGTGCCAGTTAGTAGGGAGCACATCTAAAGAAACTTTTACCCAGGAGTCTCTGTATTGGGAGCTATGGAAAATACAAGAGATAAATTATTAAACAAAGCTAAGTGTCATTTGTTTTGTAGTTTACAATGATGACAGCAGTCAACAAAACTTAAAAAACATTGGCGCATAATTACAAGTATACAGATGCACAAGTATAAGGTGGCAGAAATGGTTATTGTACAAGGTGGAAAGCAGTGTGGTGAAAAAATGTTAAACTTTAAATAAAATAATTTAAAAAGCCTGGACAGTTGATTAAAATACCACAGTGAATAAATTCCCTTAAAATACACATACTTTTTAAACTAATAAAATACAGTATGTAGAGAAAATATTTATCCATAATATTGCATTAAAGAAAATAAATTGCTTCTCATAATTACAAACTGTCATATTTGTTTATTTTTTCAGTAATGTACTTATCTGAAACAAAGCTTAATTTAGAAAAAGTAGTTTTCACCATTTGTCTAACAAAAATATATATTTATATATTCTTACAAGATTGGTTCAATTTAATTGTTATTGGCAGTTAAAAACTGCTTTAATGTAAATACACATGCATCTATAGGTTTTAATCATTAATTGCACTGCACATATTTTGCTATTAAAATATACATTAACTATATGCATACAGGTTTTGTTGCTTGTTTTTTTCCAGTGCACCAGCTAGTCATGCCTAATTCTTTAGGTATAATTATAAATATGGATTACCAATTTAATTATGCAGTAATTGTTTCTTACCAAAACCTGTACTGTGTGACACACAGACAAATAATAAACACAATGCAAACCAGTTGGAGCATTATAGCTAAATTTAATGTGTAAGCTTAGAAAAGCAGCTGATGAAAAGTCATCTTTTGTGATTGACGAAATTAAAAGTCATGTCTTTTGTAGTGAAAATAGGCTGATTTAGATTGGCGTCTGATTGATCAGAACACCACTTTAGAATGTTGCAGTATAAGTATCAAAGTGTCTGTTAGAATATATTTGGATTTATGTGATAAAATCACAGAATAACTTTGAATTATTAATAAAAAAAGTAGGAACAATAGATAATGATTTTTTTATTATCATTTTTACTTTCTCATTACGAAGTATAGGGAAAGTATGGTAATCATCCAAAAATTCGATGTTGAGATTTTGATGAATCTGAACGTTTTAGACCTCCCTGACTTTATCGTATACGAAGTGTAGGGAAACTATTGGAATCCTCCAAAAATTCTATTTTGATGAATCTTGACGTTTTAGACCTCCCTGAATCCGAAAATGCCATTTTTGGAATTATGTTTGTGTGTCTGTTTGTGTGTGTATGTAAACATGATAACTTGAATATGCTTTCATTTAAGTCAACCAAATTTTGCATACAAGTATTAGGTACAAAACAGGGATTTCTATCAACTTTTGGGCTATTTCCACTAACCGGAAGTGGTACTTTTCCTGAACACACTGTTTTTTACATTTTTTTTTATTTATGCAGCTGCAGAGTCTGATTTATTCAACTTTACTTTTATAATAATTGTTCAATATTTTATTGATTTGTTGTTGATGGTACTTTAATGTAAATAATATAAAAATATAATCACTGTTTTGCGGTTTACTCCTTAATTATCCATCCCCATATCTGAGTATACGAGAAAGTCTAGGGGAGACTACTCCTGATTTTTTGACTTGTAGGAGTGTGATATCACAGGAAACCTTGGACTGAAGT
The DNA here is from genome assembly GCF_900747795.2 of Erpetoichthys calabaricus. Taxonomy (NCBI): domain Eukaryota; kingdom Metazoa; phylum Chordata; class Cladistia; order Polypteriformes; family Polypteridae; genus Erpetoichthys; species Erpetoichthys calabaricus. The sequence goes on along the minus strand of NC_041404.2, from coordinate 66,564,811 downwards.
CCTGGATGTACCTCTCTTACTATCCAATGTTTTCTATGCTGGCGTCATTGCTGTTTCCCAGAATTTTCTGATGCATACAGAGTGAATTTGTTTCTAAAAATGGAGTTTTATTCTTCAGGTTTCACAGAAGTTAATAACAAGAAGTGCTTGATTTTGATAACATTGGTGTACTATTTAATGGTGTTCATTAGCCACAGCTTGACATTTTGTACCCCACTGTATGTTTTCCTTTCCTTTTGAATATTAGTCCTTGACCTGCAATGTTCAAGTTCTTGAACCACCCCCAGCTCTCAGCACTTATAAATGAAAATGATGAGGATGCACTGAGCTACATGACCAGTTTAGAGGTAAGATTTTAATCCTGCAGGATAAATCAGTCTGTAGAAAACTACTGTAAGAGTGCATGTTTTAATGCTACAATGTGGCAAAATAGAGATGTCATCTGAACTAGTAGTCAAAAGACTTTGAATATTTTAAATTGGAAGCACTGTTTGCATTTGTTTGAATATAATTTAAAAATTCTGGAGGCCAACTTTATGTATGCAGACAAAAATTGTGCTGTTTTTACAATGAAATGTTTATTAACTTTTCATACAGTATTTAAACAAACACCTTCTGTTGCTTATCATGGTGTCACTTTTTTGAAGGTGTTGTTTTGTTTTTTTACTCTATCAGCTGGAGGAGTGAAGTAAGAGTCACTGTGTATACCGTGACATGGCCCTTTCTCAATGAAACAGTCCATATTTGGGGGAAAAAAAGCTGTTCTTTTTTATTTGAAACAAGCGGTTTCATAAATGGCAAAAGAAGCTAACCAACTAAATATGCTAATAGGCTTTTCGTAGAAATGGTTTGAGCATATGCCATAAATACACCATGCTTCACAGCTGCCTCTAGAGTAATACACATCTGAACGAGTTCAAATATTAAAATTATAGTATGTTTTTGTATTTGCTTTAAATTCTTATAGTAACATGACCGGCTAAGCCTTGGGCAAACTTTATGTTAATGTCATCCTGAAATTATGTTATTGAAACATTTTTCTACATTTTCCTACCTCATAATTTGGCACTCATTATACAAAAACTGAAGCTTAAACTTACACTTTAGAAGATTACATACCTCTCCAAGGTCACACATGGACAGCTTTCCAAAGACATAGCTTGATTTTTAACATTTAATTCAGATTTAAAATTAGAGTCTTTGGACCCTCTTTGTTTTAGAGAATTATCTTTGAAATACTTACTGTTTTCTCATTAATATTCCTTTCTGTATGATTTATAGGTCTAAGTGGTAGTGAGTCCTGTTTCCAACAGTGGATATCTATGGTACCCACATTGATTTTATTGCAGTTATTTTTTTATTACCTGAGGTGAATGTCTGCCTTTTCTTCATTCTCTTGCACTTCAATTCTGTGTAGCCAACCACTGTATTCACCACATATACAGAAAATTTAAAGTAATCCTGCATTCCATGGTCTATTTTAATAAAAGCATTTTATGCACATAGCCACATTTCTTCACTTAACCTGCATTTTTGTTTTTAATTAAGATAGTTCACTTTTATTCAGACATTTCCTTTTGAATGCAAAAACACAATTAAACCAAGTAAGGAAGTGAGTACACTTATTTTGTAAGGTAGGCAACAGTAGTCCATATCTTTAAGCAAGAGTTTTAATTCGAGTAACGTTAGGAATCCAGTTACCTAGCAAAATGTCCATACCGTGCCTACAGATCAGTGTTGTTCAGTAGCATAAACCCATGCAAGTTTATGCCTTGCTAAAGATGCTATTTTTGTGAATTTTTTCCTTTTGTACTGCATTTTTGAATATGGAATACTATACAGATTGTTCATCGTGCTATAGGAGGCAAAGTTTAAAAGAGCTCAGCGAATGAGTGCAAATAACAGTAAACAGCACAATATCTTGTTACAGAGGTAGAGGATTTTTATGTGAGTCAGGGTATATAGATGATGGACTTGTCCATTTGATGCAAACACATATAATTACACTTTTAGTATTAGTTAATTAGGTCAATATACAGAACATTTGCCCTAAAGCCTCCATATTCAGCCAAGGTATGCCCCAAATCTGTCTGGTCACCCAAATTATTTTTCTTAACACTTACAATGTAAAACAAATAAAAAAGAAAGGAAACCTGATGCAGTGAGTTAGTCTGATGGACTATAAGTAGCACATTTAATTTAGTATATTTAGTAGTGTTGTAGAATGGTTAAAATAGTATGTTGGCAAGTATTGCTGGTGTTTAAATATACAAAATGGTTGATTTGAAACATTCTGTAATAAAATGAAAAGTGAAGACATTTGAGAAATAGTTTGGTAAATTAAGATTGCAAACTACTAATGATTCAAAAGGACATAAAATGCAAGCACAATTCATTAATAACTTATATTTAATTGTTATTCTAGTAGATGATTTGATTCTCCAAACTGATTGCCAAGTTGTAGACCGAGGTGGAGGTGCCATCAACAGAAATATATTAGTCTTAATATGTTAACCTGTACAATCTCAAATTTGCAGACTTTACTATAAACAACATGACTTTCAAAGGAGTTGCATGGGGATTTTTGTTAATTTATAACATCCAAATACAACACTCATCACTGATTTGTAAGTTATTTAGGATTCAGATATGAATTAATAGAAAAACTCCAGTCTCTTTTGTCTTTAGCTATTTCTTAAGGTAAGAAAGTGAATATGAAATTTTAAAATCTGGGTGAACTGTTGTTGCTGTGTACAGTGAAAACCACAGGCCCTATAGTTTATTATTTGTTTATGCTTACATTTATATTGACACCTTGACTGAAAAAAAGTTATGCTCAAGCAGCTTTCTTTCCTCTTATAATTTCATACTAATCCTTTGCCTAGTTCATCTAAGAGTAATATTTCTAAAACCACATAGGCTGTGTCCATTTTTTCTGTAGTCTAACTAATAATATAAATGAGCAGATTTTTCTTAAAACTTCTGTTGGACAGAAGGTTGTTTAATGCTTAGTCAGACAAAATGAATCTGGAATTTGTTTATTACTTGTCTTTTACAAATAGTTTATCTCTAAACAGGTATAAATTGTGTGATAGTTGCCCGGACACCACCAGTCGGAGACCACATCTTTATAAAACACGCACGTTTATTAAACATTAAATAAACAATTCCAACATTCCACACAATGCACTCAGCAATAATCACCCTTTAAATCAATGTCCTTTGCTGCCTCTACTCCTCCAGGAAGCTTTGTCCTTCTCCCACTCCCAACTCTGGCTCCATGACAGTAAGGAGTCGGCCCCTTTTATCCCTGCCCGGATGTGCTCCAGGTGGCTGATGACGTCCCTCTTGCAGCACTTCCTGGTGTGGCGGAAGTGCTGCCCTTTGACCTGGAAACACTCCGGACGTCCCTGGCCGATCCCTCCGCCATCTTGCAGAGTGTGGCGGAAGTAACAACATCCGGGTCCCACGAGGTGTAAAGCGCCCCCAGGCGGTGGCCACGGGTCCCAACAAGTCCGACAGTTTGTTCTCCTTTCCTGTGGTCCTCTCCTGCTCCGTGGCAGTTGTGCCCTCGTGGCCCAGAAGTTATTTTTGCCACCTTCTGGTCCTTTCTGGCGTCCCCTTGCCAGGTAATAATCCTGGCCACCTGCGACAATTGGTTCACACCTTCTTGTTTTTAATTCTCCACATTCATTGTGCCTGAATCCAGTATACAGTATTACAGAGTTCCAGTTAATCAACTTTATACTTTTTAGATAGAGAGAGGACCAGGGAAAGAAATGCCTGACTGTTTAGACACTGTAAAAGTGACAGTTCATTATGTGAGTTATCTTGTATTTTGCCCTTTTCTTGATTTCAGAATGAGAATCACTTATTTTAAGGTACAGGTTTTTTGGCTTCATTTTTTAGCTTCATGCTACTGTCATCTAAGTACAGACATAGAATGTTCCTAATAAGAAGTTTTTATCAAATCAAAGCACAGGTTTAAAAGCAATCATCATTTTGTGCTACAGTTTTAATAATAATAATTCATTACATAGAGTTTTATCTGTGTTAGATGTGGTTTCTTCATTCTGAATTTGTGGAAGACCAAATATGCTGCCCATCACCAATAGGCTCTAGAAATGTTTTTGTGGTTTGCTGGGTTTTATGAATTTTGACAGAACTATGCCGTGCCATCAACCCTTAGTTACTTCTTCACTTGCACAGATGCATGCTAAAATAGCAGTGCAGTAAAATCTAGTGGTATATACTTTAACATACAGTATTGTTGTTTCAAGACTGTGTCACTGCCTTGTGCTTAAAACAAGTCACACTAATAATAAAAAAATGCATTACTCTAGTACAAACAAGGAACACAGGTAGACACCAAAATGAGTTTAGAAAGTTTAGTGCATACAAATGGTTTCAAAAAAGCAGCAAAAAATTATTTGCTCACTTATCTTTTAGGAATCAGGTAAGGTGGATTTAAGTATTCTATTAAATCGTCTTCCACTTGTTTGTTGTTTTTTTTTTTTGGTAAGCAAGATTGTATTTCTTTTTTCAGGTGGAAGATTTTAAAAATCCCAAGTTGGGGTATCGGATACGGTTCCATTTTGGGAGAAACCCATACTTTCAGAATAAAGTTATTGTGAAAGAATTCCACCTTGGAGTTGCTGGTTAGTAGTTTGACTTTTATTTTACCATGATATAGAATGGACATTTAAATTAACATTGTGTAGAGATTAGTAGTTTTCATTTCTGTCACACATCTAGAAATTGTCTGACTTAACGACAAACACTTTATATGTGTGTAAGGCTCATTTTAATCCAGAATGTACTGTTAAAAGTATAATGACACTCTGACTTGCACAGTTATTTAGTGAAGCATTTTGCTTCAGGTTTCACTGAAAATAATTTTGAAACTTTACTGTTTAGAAGATGACTGTATCACATTTTTACTTTCTACTTGTTCCACATTGTGTATTTGCTAGATGAACTACAAATCCCAATGTTAGATCTACAGATTCTGTGACCTAAAGGGCACAACAGTAAATAGTATATAAGGAACATTTTCTGTGGTGGAAATTGTCTGCCTTTTGAAAACCAGTGACCACTCTTTAGTTTGTTATAATAAATTATTTCTTCTTCTTTTTCTTTGGATAGTTACTAAAATGGTTTATTTTTTTTAACCCTTACAGGACCTTGTCCCTCACAATGTACATCTGTAACTACTATTCTTCATTGCATTCTCTTTTAGTCATTTTTAGTGGACATTTAGTAGTTGAATAATCTCAAAAAATCATGGCAAAAATATTGATAAAGCAAAAGGGATCAATAATCAATTCCTCATAGCAATTTTCTACTACTAATAGTGAAATTTTAGGAGCAAATACCAAACTTGAACTAAAATGAGCAATCCTTCCAATAAGTTATTAGCCTTTGCTATTGTTTTATGTGATATTGTTTAACTTATTTGTCCCATTTAGGATCAGCAGCCTCTGTTTCCAGCCCGATTTTCTGGCTAAGGGGTCAGAATCTTGCAGCACAGAACCGAATAGGAAAATGTCCAGCCAATCTGCGAGTCTATCAGAGCTTTTTTAACTGGTTCACTGACCATAGCAACCCCCATTCAGACGAGATTGCAGAGGTACTATAACAACTTTATCTTGTAATGTTTTGTATTCTTATTGATCTAATATTCTAATAATAGTTAAAACTATTACAAGGTGACCTTGTCTCTTGTGAGTAAAGTTTACAAAAATGTTGGCCCCCAAAATATTATTTAGTCTTGTATTGTTTCCATCAATGAATAAATGTCTGTTTTTTTTTTATTTTTGTTTTTTTTTAATTTACAGATGTTATAACATATCAGGGGAAGCCCTTAAAGTATGATCTCTTCAAACCCAGCACTTTGTCACTCATTGAGGGCACAGTTCAAGTTTATTTTCTTTAATTATAAAATGTTGGATGAGAAAAATATTTCTTGCATGTGTTATAGATGTATTATGTATTGGAAGTTTTTATTTTCTTTTTCTTAAGTATTTGTTGTATAATACTAATTTAGCATCTTAATTTTGTGTGCTGCATGCTGTTCGTTTATCCCAGCGACAAAGAGGAAAAATTGAGTAACTTAATTTCTATGTGCTGTTTCTGGTAAAAAAAGAAAACAACTTTAAGTAATTGAATCCTATTTAGCTTAACCTGTGGAGTTATCAGTCAAGACATCTTGCGCCTATTCATCAGATACATTTTTTAGTTAGTTCCTGCCCAGATTAAGAAGATTTAGTGAAGGTTAGTATGCTGTGGAACATTTCTTGAAAGGAAAAACAAAATTGCAATTTAAAAGAAGGTTTGTGGTTTTGAGGGTCTGCCTGTGATAGTCATCCTATCCCAGTAACATTGGGTGCAACCAACCACAAATTGGGCATCAGCTTCATGCACTCACTACACTCACTTTCACCAACCAAATTTAGAGAGTAGTTCATGTTTTATTGCATGTAATAATAAAGTGTAGCTGTTCACCCTTTAAAATATTTTTTGCATTAGTTTATTCAATTTAGATCATGCCAGCCTTGATTTATGTATTTTACTAACTTCAGATTCTAAAGGAAGATTTGTGGAAAAATCCATTGCAGTATTACTTAATTCCACAGAAGCAGAGTGGGGAGAATGGAAGGTAAGGTCATTGTTTGTAGGATCTTTACATCCACACAGTCAATTTCTGTTTTGTTTCTACCTTACTCGATCTCATTAACCATTCCCTGCTTAATCTACCCAGACCTAATTCTGAGATTCTAATGCTGAAATTCCATTAATTCTTGTAAAAATACAGAGGCATTAAAATCAAAGTTTGAGGATTTGTGGGTAGTTGCATCACATGAATAAGTTGCAGCATTAAACTCGAGAAGATTTTATCACTTGGCTAGGTTTTATTCATATTTTTATTATTACTTTGATAGTATGTGTTCTTTTGCATTGAATGCTTGAAATGTAAAGGTTTATCTATCTTACTAAACCACAGTTAATATATGCACGGCGGACGCACCGAGGCACATGCACACTGCGGCCTTGGCGCCCACCCCAGAGTCAAAACGCAGCGGCTTCTGTACTAAAGCGGTTTCGTTTTGTGGAGACGTGATTCTGTTGCCATTGCTGACACCGACTGCTGGCAGAGTGGAGCACAGCAGGTTTAGTTTACAGGTTGTAGTGTTTGTGTGCCAGCCACTGAGTCTGGGAAGCCGCTGGGTTAGAGTCTGTGACCGTTATGTGATCTATATTACTGGCACAGTGGATTAGAGCAAGTGTAGCTCACAGGTTGTGTTGTTTGGGCGCCACCTACTGACTCTGGGAAGCCGCTGCGTTTGACTCTGGGGCGGGCGCCACGGTGCATTACGTTGTGTTATTTGGGCGCCACCTACTGACTCTGGGAAGCCGCTGCGTTTGACTCTGGACTCTGGGGCGGGCGCCAAGGCTGCAGTGCGCATGCGCCTCGGTGCGTCCGCCGTGCATATATTAACTGAGGTTTAGTAAGATAGATATGCTTATGTAATTAAATGACATTTCCCCAGACGCACCCACCCTCCATGATATGTCATCCATCCAGATATCGGACGGAACAGACACTGATTGCCATTCTTGGATTTCCGATTCGCTAGCGAATCGCGGGCTTACTTGTATAACACTAAGGTATTTAGCAGTTGGGCCAAGAATTTCAAAACTGCATATATTCTATAGTATTGCATATAATAATAATAATAATAATAGTAATAATATAACTATTATTATTAATAATAATAATAATAATAATAATTGTTATTAGGAATATCAGGCAATATTAATTATATCTAATTAAGGATGGTTTCAGCTGATTTGTGGACACGCTCCACAGACAATAAAACCAATGATTACATAGTTCTTCAATAAAGGCAGTAAATAGATATCAATATATGTAATGTGTCTTGATTCCATTTTTTTTTTTGTATAACAAGCAGGAATACTCAAGGAGGAATTATTTATACACTGATTAAATTTCTATGGTGATTATTTTGAACCAAAATGGAATATTTGCTATATTTTAGTATGTTCTCAAAGCACCTTAAACATTGAAGATTATCATATAGACAGTAAGCCTGGTGTATTTTCTCACAATAGCATGTTTTTTTCCCCCCACAATTTAAGAGTTTCATAAATTATGTCTCAGAGAAACATCTCAAAAAACATGATTTTTCTAACCATTTTTGTTTTATGTTGTCTGAACTTATTTTTCAGTTTCCTTTGTATGTATTACACTTAAAGCCTTGTGTGCCTTGCTGGTATCAATTACTGCTAGTCAGTAAACTCTGGCCTCCCTCATGTCTCCCCAAGTTTTAGTGTTTTGTATAAGGAAAGACAAAGCCCTTAATTTATTACCTCACAATTCACAGATTATAATACTTGTGCAGGTGTATATTATACAAATATTTTTTGATGATTTAATTCATTTGTTAAGGTTCCAAATTATGTATTTGCATGTACATACCTTTTTTGACTCCAGTCAGAGAGTCACAGAATAGGCCCCAGAGTAGGACAGTATATCTAATCCTTTTATTGTCTATTTTCTAAATACAGTGTAAAGAAATCCAGTTCTTTAGTCTGTTGACATTTATTTATTTGTATGTGTGGTCTAAAATAAATATTGAGACAAAACAGTTAAAGTACATTACATTATGAGTAAAGTAACAGTATCTTTAGTGTTTTTGACAACTCAAGTTTAAACACTTTTGAAAAAATCATCAGCCAGTTGTTGAAACAGAATTACAAAAGAAATCTCACAATTAACACAACCTGTAGTAAAATAATTTGCATTTATCTACAAAGGCACACAGATGTTCCTGAAGCACAAGGAAATGCTGTATTCTGATGTAAAGGAACTCTTGCCAGTATGTTAATATATAATAAAGATAAGCATGATAAGCATCATGTAGACATTAGCTAATCTTTTAAAAGAGTTTTGTGTGTGTGTGGTTTTTTTTTTTTTTTTTTTTTAAACTCTCTATATACTTAGATTTGATAATTGACCATATTCAGCCCTTCATGGCAAATGGCAGTGGCCTCTTTCAGCAGGACAATGCACTCTGCCACACTGCAAAAATGTTCATGAATGCTTTGAGAAAGATAACAAAGAATTCAAGCCGCTGACATGGCCTCCAAATTCCCCAAATCTCAGTCTCAAGCATATATGAGATGTGCTGAAAAAACAAATCATAAACTATGATGGTATAATAGTATTAAATGCTTAGTTGTAATCTACAAACAGGACTCTGGCGTTACAATATTTATTATACAGATGTGCCAGAATGGTATGAAGTACAAGGGATATGGCATCATCTGTCAACAGATGACAATATGCAAACTGTAGGTGATCATAACTTTGTGGAAAATTGTGATTTTAATTTCTCATGGCTGGAGTGAATGCAGTCAGTCAACTTGTTTTCTTAGGTACAGGGATATTCCTTTTACTTTTTTATACATTTTGTTTCTGTTTTGTTTTTCTGAATTGCTGATCATTGTATGCTTATTTGCAGAGGAGAGAAAAGTGGAAATGGGGATGAATGCGTTGTAATCTCAGACTCAGATGAAGATATGTACTGTGAGGATGAGCAATCAAAGAAGGATGACAATGAAATGGGTAATTTCTTTTACTATATTGGAGAATTTTGAAGTTAGCAAGTCATTTTTCATTGCAAGAAATCAGTATTTGATTTAAGTAGATTTTTTCATATACACATTGTTCTTATTATCACAGTTCATCTCCTGGTAATCAAGATCAAATAATTACCAAACCACAATGCACTATAAATTAAACTATAAATGAGGTCAACAGTTCTTACTAAAAAAATATAGAATATAGTTCGAATATGCAAAACAAGATAAGAAAATTTCCATTGTCCGGCAGCATGGTATTGAGTGATGAAACATTTTAAACTCGATTTGGCTACACTCCCTTGATACAGCACATACTGCTTTAGCATGTAGAATAGGTACAGCATGTGTGCATGTTTTGTCTGCATTAAATTCATTAGTCAATAGTGATTCATTAGTTCAGAAAACATTAGCAACTTGGAGTAGTCAATTTGTTATATATAGCAGCTTTCATAAAAATTGTCACACTCCTTTAATACAGAAATAGTAATGACCATAATAAGTTAAACATGCCTAAATGTTATATTTAGTTTTTAATTACTTGCCTAATAAGTTATTTATCATTATCACCTCAACCATGGGCCACTGTTTTCATATCCAGCAAAAATAATCAAACAAGACTGTAAAGGCAATAGTTTTAAAGCTAGAGTGGTTTCTGCCAGTCTTCATTTTAACCATAACAGCTGAAGTTTAATACTTATCACTTATTCTTCACATAAGGAACAGATGTTGAAAAAGAAAACTGAGATTTTAGAATTATAAATAAGACATGTTTTATATACTTCAAGGACCCTTTAACTAAAAAATAAAGGTTGATTGAAAATGTGGAATAGAGTTCTAAAATGTTTGTCATGTAATGTTACATGTATAACTTAAATATGTCTTTCTTAGTAGAATGTGTGATTCATTTTATAAAAGTTGCCACAGTAGATGTTTGGATTTGTGAATTTATATATAAGATGCATCTTTGGAAATTTGACTACATATTGTAACTGGTTCCCACTGAAGGAGGGTTCTGCATTACCTGTACCAGCTGTTTTTTTTTTTTCTTTATCTCTCTCTTTTTTTTAATACAAAAAGAGACTACAGAAGCATATTCCTGCCATTCCAAAAAAAAAAAAAAAGTTATTGCTCTATTTCAGAAAATAATTTTATTATTTTGCATAAGTATTGCATTATTTCACAATGATTATTACATTATTTCACAAAAGTATTGCCTTATTATGGAAAAGATATTTGCCTGGGGTGGTTAATATCATCATGTACATTCATGCTCCAGCTTCCTATTAAGCCTTGTGAGGGATAGATTAAAAATGTGCATAGTATGCAATCAAGAGACAAGAACTGAACAAAAGTTTGAAGTATACACATTTAATCCTGCTTTTGCAGAGAAAAAAGTTTAATCTGCCCAGTGTAGGCACAGAAAAGCAATGATTATCAAAACAACACTAAGTGCAAAATAAGGAGCAGCCTGCTGTTGCTGGTCACATCAGGCACGTGCATGGAGGGAGAATTTAAGAATGCACATACATTTAATTTTAACCAGATTAAAGTTCAGTAAATTGAGTACAGATGTTTTAACATAGGAAGAGTGGTAGCGCAATGTTGTCATTCCAGCCTCACGGTGCCCGAGTCTGGATGCCTAATTTTAATACCAGATAGCACTTGTATTTCTTGATGTCTTTATATTTGACTTTGTGATTTTCTTTAACTATGTTAAGTATAAGCTAAGTCTTTTTGATGGGGGGTGGGTCTTTTTTATTTGACAGATGACAGTTCAGAAGAAGATACTCAATTGGATGGAGAAGTGGTTATTGATGGTGAGTCTGAAAAAGCTGACAAGATTATTCGTAGTACTTGAAAGAAGTGAGGAGATGCTGCAGTATTAGTCTTGTCAAATTTGTGATTAACTTCATCTTAGTATCTATGTCAGACCCAGTTTTGAATTTCATATATGTCTTCAGTGAACAGCAAATCGACTTTGCTTGATTTGCATGTTTACATTATAAACAGGGATCAATGTGTATTAAATATATAAATCGATATGTTGTTCAGAATTGGATGTGTTTTTCATAACTCTGCTCTGAACTTTGAAATTTCATTGGGTCATGGTTTACATTGCATGCAGCTGGTAAAATATTCCCACAACAGAGTCAGAAACAAAGAATTTAACATTTGTTAGCTACATGTGGTATAGTTACAACGTTGGATCATTGTTGAGATCGTTGTTGAGTCAATCACTTACAGTAATTGCTGACTTGCATTTAACATGGACATGGATGTGTTCAGCAGTTGCAACATTACTACAAGGTGCTTGATACTGCAAGCATCTACCGGTATTTAACAGAGATGAGGGCAGGCTCACAGAAAAGTTTAGTATGAGTTACTATATTTCAGTCATATATACCTAACAAAACTTGAACTTCCCATTTAAACCCTTGGTCATTTCACAAAAATTAAATTTTTCACAAATAAAAAAAAAAAAATGGTTGTTTCAACACTGATTTCTTGCTGTCTTGCAGTAAGATCAAAAAGCTAATGTTGAAGAAAATGAATGTGGCCACAAGGTGGCACTCTCTTGTTTATATTTGTTCAACAGAAATGTGTTGCCACAGCAAATATCACCAGGACAAATGGGCAGGATTTGAATGAGATTTGAATATTTCCATTTTGAATGAAGCATTCATCTTTTTGATTTTCCACTGTGTAACTTTATGTGGTAAGCATAAAATTGTAAAGATTGTCACCATTTTATTTGCAATTTAAATGTGTGGAAAGGGTTTTAGGAATTCTACCACCATTATCAATGAAGAAACAAATATACGTGTTTATGGAAAATGAAAAAATTAAAAGATGGCTAAACAATAGTTCCTTTAGTACTTCTGCATTAATGTGATTCTTGAGCTTAAAACTTGATGTATCTCTTACACAAGTGAGCCTGAAACTAAAGAGAAATTTTAACAGGATCTTGGACCCTCCTGAACAGCACATGCAGTGTAGTGCTTTAATTAGACTGTATTTCCTATACAGGAAAGAAGAGGCCTCTCCCCACCAAATTCATACATGAAGATATTTTTATTTTTTACATTGACTTCTAAGGTATTCTTATATACAGTAATCCCTCACTTATCGCGGGAGATAGGTTCCAAGGCCGACCGCGATAACTGAATTTCCGCGAAGTAGGGACACCATATTTATTTAATTATTTAACGTGTATTTGGACGTTTTTAAACCCTCCCTGTATTGTTTACAACCCACCCTTTATTAATAACGGGGACAACTGCTAAGCAATATGAAATCGTTAGATAAGTTTACACTTACTGTATAGCGAAGTACACGTAGCTATATATGACGTGATGATGGTGATGAATATGCTGCGCAGTAAAAATGATGACGATGAAGGTGATGATGACTTTTACTGCGCAGCTGATGCCTGTATTTAACGTCTCTTCAGACAGCGGTGCCATTTCCTGGGGCACCTCCTCCACGGTTTCTGAAGGTGTATCCGTAGTAGGAGGAACTGGCTCTTTTTTGCGAGGCTGCAAAAACATTGTGATTGGCAGTTGCTGCCGCTGCTTCTTTTTCCGGTCGAAGAGCAGCTTGTAGGCGGTCATGACGTTGTCGACCTTGTTGCAAAGATTCCTAAAGCAGATTCCATCCAGACTACTGCCTTAACACGTCCACTTGCAACTCGTTTTGCGCCCTGGTTAAAGAACACTGCAGCCGTAGATCTTATATGCTTTTCCTCCTTTTTAAATAAAAAGAATCGTGGACTCATTGATGCTGTGATGGTGTCCTGCAGCGGTGTAGCTGTTCCCTTCCTTCAACATATCCAAAACTTTTACCTTTTCTGCAATCATTTGCATCTTCTGTTGGCGCTTGGACACGGCCCCTGAAGCAGTAGCACGTTAATGCTGAATGAGTGAGATGAGACTTCCTGGTTAATGCAGCACTCCGTCGCTGAGCCAATCAGCAGCACACAGGAACTTAACTGCGTGCTCTGATTGGGCAGCTTCTCAGCCATCCGCCAATAGCATCTCTTGTATGAAATCAACTGGGCAAACCAACTGAGGAAGCAAGTACCAGAAGTAAAAAGACCCATTGTAAAAAGTAAAAAGACCGCAGAAACCCACGAAGCAGCGAAAAATCTGCGTTATATATTTAGATATGCTTACATATAAAATCCGCGAAGTCGTGAATCCACGAAAAGTGAACCGCGAAGTAGCGAGGGATTACTGTATAGTGAAAGGACAATAAAATCCTAATAAGATCAGTCTGTATTTACATTTGTGTCTTTGCAAGTTTGTAAGGTTTCTTTTTACTAGCTCATACACATAGTATAGAGAATTCAACTTTGAGATTTTTGTGAATCTCCACGTTTCATGTGCTGTTGAACACATTTTAACCATTTTTGCAATTATGTCCGTGTGTGTGTCTGAGTGTATGTACTGGAAATACAATAACTTGAGAACGCTTTGAGCTGGATAAATGAAATTTGGCATATTGGCGTTGTATCAAAATTTTAGTGTTCTGTCAGCTTTTGGGCAACATACATCAACTGGAAGTGGTAGTTTACCAGAACACATTTCAAAAATTTTTCAAATAAACTGGTACATAGTTTAAATAAACAATTAATTGAAATTTTGTATGGTAGTTTTTCATGTGAAATTGCATTATAAGAAGAGAAAAATATTGTCGTTAGTTAGGATAAGAAACACAGAGTTTCACCTTAATCGGATAACCGGAAATTATATCTTAACAGGTATCCGCACTATTATATATGCTTTACTACCATTATATAAATAGACTTAAATAATTTCAATTTTGTGTGATCATTACTTGATAGATATAAAATTTGACCTTGATCAGGTGAGTGGAAGTGGTATACAGTACACCCTTGAAATTCAAGGGGGTTACGTTCCTAGAGCACCCGTGAATTGTGAAAAACCACAAATTATGGATGTTTTAAAAAAAATGCCTATTTCTATAGTTTAAACCCTAAATATGCCTCCAAAACACTTTAATTTCATTTCAACCTCAGCTTAATACATTACCTAAAAAAAATGTAAAGGTAAACCCATATACTGTACAGAACTGTACTAATATGTCACCCGCAGTGCTAGAATGTAAAATAACGATGTTACCGCTATATGTATTGTAATTCATGCAAGTGCATTTTTCTAAGAAGCCTTAGAAGGTGCAGGGCGTTTCGACGGCATCTTGGGGCTTTAACCTTTAAACTGCCGCATACTTGGGGGTTAATGCATCTCTGGACGCCAAATACTTTTTTGCTGCACTTGAAGTAAGCATCACAATTCACAAAGAAAAAGTAAAATTTTAATGGAACACTTATTTTTTTCATGCAAAGAGCTATTTAAAAAACTACTGGAACAATATGTACAAGGTGCAACTGACGCCATGGATGAAATTCAGTAAATCACCAAGCCAGCTACGCTTGACCTGGCTGCACGCAAGTACACAGAGGTAAACGCTGACGCTGTAGTGCAGCGGCTCAATCCCAGAGACAGTGAGGCTGCAGTGCTGCAGGGGCTGGCAGTGGTCTTGAGCTGGCTGCTCAATGAATGTACAGCATTGACTGATCAGCTCCTGCGTGCTGGTAAATTGCACTAGGAACCGACTATAGCCGGTTGCGGAGGTTTAAGGATTAAAAAGAACAAAACGGAAAACACGAGAACACTTGGCTGGAGATGCGTCACAGGGCAGCAGTCAATCAGCAGCAAGGAGAAATGAATAATGCTGTAGGGGTCCGGTGACGCTAAATTCACACTGTTGAGAAGATGTGATTTGTTTATTTTTATGGTGGAGATTCCAGGGACGCACCCAGCCTTGACCCAACCCGCATGCACTCACAAACAGAGGCAAAAACAAAGCAAACCGGTAATCAAACAGCAAATAAAGAATGTAATGAAAACAACCATACCACCCCTGTTCCCCTTACGGCGAATATATATTAAATACAACAAAGCACCAACAAAATGCACACAGTAAAGTCCATGAAAAATGGCAACGGATGAAATGTAATGATGAAGATAGATAGTCCTGAGATCCGCATGTTGAATGGGAATGTAAAGCTAGTCCTACCGGTAGTTCCTGAAATGGTGAAGACGGGTGGACTGGTTCAGGAGCGCTCCTTTCTTCGCAGGATAGCAATGAATCCACTTACAGTCCTCATGTACGCAGGCAGACGGCAGACAATCCAGACCCCAACCACGAAACAATCCAGGACAACGAATAAGTACAGGTAACCCAACAGAAGGCAGGCAGAGAGACAAGAACTTGAAACACAAATTACAAAAACTTTTTTTTTTTCTTTTGGTCACTGGCCCCCTTTTTAAAAGACGCGCTGACATCCTTTGACCCCAACAGCCCCTGCACCCTCAGCAGAAGACCAATCAGAGCCACTGCTGGGAGTTACAGTTTCAAATTCTAGTAGAATACGCTCTCGGATTGGCTACTTTCACCATCCCAAGCCGCATTTTCCTGTATGGTTGCTTCCTGTTCTCTCTACAGTGCAGTATTGCCATGAAAAAAGCCATAATAAATTGCAGAGGATATTTGTGGTTTCCGCTAACAATTTATTAGTTAGGTTCTAAGGAAAAATCAGCGAATGACTGAGGCCACGAACCCTGAACCGCATCTTTGCAGGGGTCTGCTGTATTACTGACCACAAAAAACAATCAGATTTGAAATTTCAGTTTGATCGGATTATCAGAAGTAGTCTTTGTCATATAAACTTGCATTATAAACAAAGATAAGTGATTGGAATTTTGTAAGAAACACACAGATATGAAGTTTCATAATAATCGGACAACCGGAAGTGTATCTACTTTACCTGAACAGGTATAAGGAAGTTGAGTGGAGAACAATCCAAATTTTTTATGCTTTATGTGTGATGCTTTACAAAAGACTGGCAAATCGGCACTCATCAATGCCATTAACAAAATAACTAACTATAGTTAGCATATGAAGTATACTTCTGACATTTGGTATGGATCTTTGTGGGATATCTGGTTTAATAAAAGTTTATTGCCTCGTAGGATTGACGTTTTTATGGGCATCAAATTTGTGTTTACCTCTTTTACCCAGAAGTAGGGATTTTCTAGAATTTACCCCAGCACTTTGATTGACAACATTTCAATATGCTTTTTTGACAGTTGATTGTGTAATATTGTTGAAGCAGGTTTATCTGTTAAACAAAGCTATTCAGATTATCAGATTTCAACATTTAGGTACTTGTTACTGTATTTCTTATGGCAAATTGTGTTTCACAATTGGTTTGAGTTGTCATTTTTTTAATTGGTTTTTTGCTTTTTTGGTTTTGTGCTTAAAATATAGTACTTTTAGTGATTTAATAGTGTTTGTGAAGTTTTCTTCATTTTGCTGGTTCTGAATTTCCAGGAAAGGTTATTAATTAACTGGTGAAATTATGCAATTTAGTGTTAGATAATTTGTGTTCAATTCTTATCACGTATGATTGGCTACATATGAACAAACACTAACAGAGTTGGTATGTTTGTTTTTCTTTTTACATGTTATTTTGACAATGAAAGAATTTTGTTTTATTGATAATTACGGTGCTTGTTTAAACTAATTCAGTAAATTATATTACGATCAATGAAATCATTGTTTTATAATTTTTTTGGTAAGAGATCATTATTAATTAAAGTATAAATAGTCTTTAAAACCTTTAAATTTACATACCTTTTATGCCTTACATAGCTTAAATTAAGATACCTTTCTGATTTGCGCTATGCATTTACTTCTTTGTCCTTCCATTTAATTCTGTGAATTGTATTTCATATGTGTTTTGATCTTCCATCAGCTTTGTACTGTTTGTGAATTAATTGACATTTCTTCTTGTTTTCCATATTTTTTGGATTGCCTGAACTTTTTCTTATTACCTACATTTAATTGTTTATTTGAAAATGAGAGTTAGTTATAAAGCAAACAGCATCGCAAAGGCAGAAGAAAATTAATCAGTTGCATACACGTTTACACTCTGATTTTTCACATAAACAGAATGAAAGAATTAAAGACAGGGCTAGAATAACACTGTAATTGCAAATTTATCTTATCAGGTAAAAGAACTATCAAATAAACTTGAAATTTGAATAGGTGCATGTTTTGTTTCACAAGTTGACATATTCATACAATTATTATATAATCTCTACGTATATGAGAAAGTCAAGTAGAGAACATACCACGGGCCTCATGTATAAACGGTGCGTACGCACAAAAATGTTGCATAAGAACGTTTCCACGTTTAAATCGCGATGTATGAAATCTAAACTTGGCGTAAAGCCATGCACATTTCCACAGTAGCTCATACCCTGTCGTATGCAAGTTCTCGCTCGGTTTTGCAGACTGGCGTCACCCAGCATCAAAGCAGTGCTACTGTTCCTGGTTGGTTACCCATTCTTTTTTAGATCCACATCCCTGACGCGGCTTTATAAATACACTGAACTTAACCGCATATTGTTTATTAGTTTAATGCTTCTGATTGTAATTAACCTGTAACAATATAATGGTCCACAGAATGGTCAAACTATTCCAAATACCATAACTGCTTTAGCGTTGTTACTCTCACTGCACCTTCTTCTTCTTTCAGCTGCTCCCGTTTGGTGTTGCCACATCGGATCATCTTTTTCCATATTACTCTCACTGCACCACTCGAAGTATTTATATCACTGTATCTGAGTGTGAATCACAGCTGTACAGCAGCTGATTGAAAAGAGAATTATCGGTATACAGCATCAAGCACAAGCTGCCTCAGCCATGCTGTCTATTGAACTGCTCTCATACGACAAACGCTTCAGAACCGTTCCTGTACTGACCTCACAGTTCAGAAACAGTTTCATCCCAAGAACTCTAAACGCACTCAATCAGTCCATTAAGTGCTCCCTGTGGAACTGTTTGTACTTATAAGTTCAATTACCTCACTGTAAACTTGCAATACAGTTATAATATTGCATACCCTGAGCCACTTTATAAAGTGCGTATTTACATATGATGATGATATTATTTTTAAGATGAAATGCAGCAAAATATGTTTATTATATTATTCAGATAAAACTTTAACTTTTAACTACACGGTGACGCAGCGCTAGCGAGCCGCAGGCTCCGTTCACGGATTGTTCCTGCCTCGCGCTGTATTCTTGCTGGTGCTGACGTGACACTGGAAGGATAGAATAATTAAACACGTACTACGAAGATATTTTGATGTTCCTTAAAATTTTGAAGAATCGGCGTTCTAAGCTTATAGATGGCTTAACGTCTATTACAGAGCTGATTGTGTGGCGATTGGTATTTGGAGAAAGAAAAGGACAGACAGGAATTGGAGGTTAGTACGTTTGAAAGAGACAGTACTGCTACAGTAAAGTATTTTATTGAATGTCGCGCATGGTGCAACAAGCATCTTGCGTGAGACATGAACAATCACTGCGCCACCGTGCTTCCATGTTTAAAACATGCTTTAACTCCTGTCATCATGAAAATGGTATCACGTATACATCTCAGTATTTTAATTATTCAGAGAGCTGTAATATCACGAATGTAATGGATTCTGTGTCCTTTTGGAGCAAGAGAAAGCCCGGAAGCACGTAGTGATTCACACACACAGAGCACATAGAAGATCAAATACAAAACAAAGCATTTAACATGCTACTTTACTTACGATGGGATTGAGAAACTAATAAATTAAATGATTTAGGATGAAGTTTATGATGTTCTACTTTAATGAGAAAATAAACTACGTGATTAAAGTAGAAATTTAGAGATTAAAGTTGACATTTCATGCTTTTTTCCCCCACTGTATGCCTTTTTTTTTTTTCTCTGTACCCTAATAAGCTTTCATGTGACACTCAGATGGTAGGCTATGATTCGCCTTTTCACGGCGACTTTGATATGTGACAACTTCTTTTTTTATTTCGGGCACTGTGCGACTTTGTGAACTTGAGCTTTCGAGTTTCTCCAACACGCTATGTCACTTGATCAACTTCCTTTTGTTGTTTATACCACTGTTTAAGCCAACAAATAGTATGTTTTTCCTTGCCTCCACTTGGAGGCTGAAATTCTTCTATTTTCCCTCTTGCTTTTGCCATTGTCTTTTCACAGAAGGCTGAGCTTAAGGACTATTTATATTGATTTGCATATTCAAAGGGGGGGACAGAAGGCACGTGCATTACTTTTCACGCTGACTGGGATTTATGGAGCGGAAGAATGTGGAAGTTGGCATTCGCACAGATTTATGCATCTGGATTTTTTTTGTGCATAAGCACATTTCTGCTTTTGTGCTTACGTCATGTTATAGTGCGAATTCTACGCACGCCGTTTTGCATGAGGCCCCAGATGTTTTGTTCTTCGACAATGTATGTATCCATACCAAATACTCTGTATTTTCTTGATACTCATAGTGCTGAAAGGTTTTTTCCTTTCATGTAAGCTTATTTATTAAGGAGAATCCAATAAATTTTTTTCCTTTTTGATTTGATGATATTGTCTATAGGAATGCATTAATTACAGTTCTCTCTGTGTGGCTGGTCAAAGTCAGGGATGATAGAGTCCACCATCATTATGTCGGAGAAAAAATAGGTTTGAAAGGTTACCAACTGTCTGTTGGAGTGACATTTGACTTTACTTTGCTACTAATTATCTAAAGTTTAAAGCAGACATCATTGATTTATCAGTGATTCAGGGCCACCCTTAATATATACCATATGATAGTGCTGGGCGGTATGACCAAAATTCTATATCACGGTCATTTTAATGTGCACCCAAGTATTAATACAGGTTTTCATGGCCCCATAAAGTTTTCAAGGGGGTGGCACTAATCACATTGCATGACAGTTGCAGTCAAAATATAAAACCATTTTATTGAACAAATTTTGCAAACAGCTTAAACTATAATTTTGACAACATATTTTCAACCATCCAAAGAGGCATTTAGACTTAGTAAAATATCCAGAGGTGCTTGTCAAAAGTTGTATTGCACCGAACATGTCTTAGAAAAGGAATAAATAGTAAATATTTTTTTGTAAACCAACTACATTTTCTGTTATTAACAATCTCTGTCCACTGACACGTTAGCTATATGGATTGTAATGGCGTAGGTTCTCTCGATCCACCACTTGCTTTTTTTGTCCTAGGCAGTACGTCTAGCAAACGTGTCTACAAGTGACGTCTGACTCGAGTGTCCTCTGGCTTTTTCAGTTTTACCTGAGGACGTGGAGGGTGCCAATCTTAGTTCCATTCATTCATGGCACTCCAAAGCATGTTTGTGGCTAAGGTGGTGCAGCAAATTGCTTGTGTTGACAACTTTAGCTCTACAGTATTTGCAGTAAATAGTTGTTTGGTCCACATCTGACCTTTTAAAACCAAAGTATCTCCAGACAACAGGCACGGCTCCTTTTTTCGGCAAAAGTTCTTCTGTGTCATCATGTTCAACTTTATCGTCTGCTACAGCTTCAGTTTCGAAATGTTCTCTGTCCATTTTCACAGCTCAATACCTCCACTAACGCATGTACTCTGTTGCATGCGTGTTTACCGGTGTAGCAGTGAAAAAGGTCTCCCCTTAAACAGTTTCCCTCTGCACCACGTTCTGAATGTTGTTTAGGCTATTTAAACCGGTCTTGCGGTATAAGAAAAATTAATATAACAAAAATAAAAAACGGTTTTCGGTATGAACCGGTATACCTCCCAGCACTACCATATGATTTTAATTGTTTGTAGTCTGCAGTAACAAAATGAACATGTCATGATAGTTTTATGTGCGTGATCTTAAGGACAGCAGTAAAGAGGCTCACATAAGCAATACACGAGGTGCTAAAAGATTAGTTCAGGATACAGATAATCCTATAAAATGTTCACAAACTACAACTTACTACATTATATTTAATGTATGTCATAAAATGATAAATTTGTCTTTTTGAGGTCCTGTTTAAAACATGTCTCAAGCTAAAACAGCATTAAAGTGGGCTTTACTGAATGAATAGTTCTTGTGATTACCTTGTTTGCATGTCCGAGATCTATAGAAATTTACTGGCACATTGAACAATTTTACCTCCTCTCAGCTCTTGAGCCTGTTGTTCAATTTCTAGGTTTTGCATTTTCCCTATGTATGACAATAGATAGATAGATAGATAGATAGATAGATAGATAGATAGATAGATAGATAGATAGATAGATAGATAGATAGATAGATAGATAGATAGATAGATACTTTATTAATCCCAATGGGAAATTCACATTCTTCAGCAGCAGCATACTGATACAATAAATAATATTAAATTAAAAAATGATAACAATGCAGGTGAAAAACAGAAAAACAGACAATAACTATGTATAATGTTGAATGTTAACGTTTACCCCTCTGGGTGGAATTAAAGAGTCGCATAGTTTGGGGGAGAAACGATCTCCTCAATCTGTCAGTGGAGCAGGACAGTGACAGCAGTCTGTCGCTGAAACTGCTCTTCTGTCTGGAGATGATACTATTAAGTGGATGCAGTGGATTCTCCATAATTGATAGGAGCCTGCTGAGCGCCCTTCGCTCTGCCACAGATGTTAAACTGTCCAGCTCCATGCCAACAATAGAGCTTGCCTTCCTCACCAGTTTGTCCAGACGTGAGGCGTCTTTCCTCTTAATGCTGCCTCCCCAGCACACCACTGCGTAGAAGAGGGCGCTCGCCACAACTGTCTGATAGAACATCTGCAGCATCTTATTGCAGATGTTGAAGGACGCCAGCCTTCTAAGGTAGTATAACCGGCTCTGTCCTTTCTTGCACAGCGCATCAGTATTGGCAGTCCAGTCTAATTTATCATCCAGCTGCACTCCCAGATATTTATAGGTCTGCACCATCTGCATACAGTCACCTTTGATGATCACTGGGTCTATGAGGGGTCTGGGCCTCCTAAAATCCACCACCAGCTCTTTGGTTTTGCTGGTGTTCAGGTGTAGGTGGTTTGAGTCGCACCATTTAACAAAGTCATTGATTAGGTCCCTATACTCCTCCTCCAGCCCATTCCTGATGCAGCCCACGATAGCAGTGTCATCAGCGAACTTTTGCACATGGCAGGACTCCGAGTTGTATTGGAAGTCCGATGTATATAGGCTGAACAGGACCGGAGAAAGTACAGTCCCCTGTGGCGCTCCTGTGTTGCTGACCACAATGTCAGACGTGCAGTTCACAAGACGCACATACTGAGGTCTGTCTTTAAGATAGTCCACGATCCATGCCACTAGGTATGAATCTAATCCCATCTCTGTCAGCTTGTCCCTAAGGAGCAGAGGCTGGATTGTGTTGAAGGCGCTAGAGAAGTCTAGAAACATAATTCTTACAGCACCACTACCTCTGTCCAAGTGAGAGAGGGATCGGTGTAGCATATAGATGATGGCATCCTCTGCTCCCACCTTCTCCTGATATGCAAACTATGACAATATGACAATGCACACAAGACTGTATTTGTGAGTACCCTACTTGTGTCTCAAGTAGAGCAAGTTCTTAATAAGTTAGGATTAATTAAGGTTATCATAAATGTGTTTGATTTAGACTGATTAAACCTGTACAAATAATTCAGACTTCCACAATTTCCATATTTTTTTTAGAAATTGTATGATTTTATTTTATTATGCTTACAACATAACATTTTATAAATGTTTTTTTTATTTCCCCGAGTTAAGAAAGTTAAAGAAAAAACTCAGTTATGTCAAAAATGTTATAGATAACTAAGATGTGTAAGTCTTTCTCTTTATTTTCTAAGAGTGCTCTCTTTTTCTCTGTTTTCTAAAATATTCTGTTCTTCAGGTTCCGAAGATGGAGAGAGTACCAAAGATGAAACTTCCAGGATTTCTGATGATGAAGAAATTGATGTCGAGGAGTTAGAGGAGGCAAAAGTAGTTAAGGAACCAGAACCCAAAAGTGACACTCGGAACAGTGAGGTGGAGGATGACCACCCCACAGATGTTGTGGTGGATGGAGGAAGTGACTAAGGATTGTCATAAGCATTTAAAAGCAATCATGTGTCTGTATATATAGTTCAGCTTTGTATATGTAAATCCAGGTTGAAAACCACAATGCCCAGCATCAGCTGGTCCAAGACTGGCATACAACTAGTTGAACACTTTCCAGAGCTTGTTTTTTGCCATTCTTTAGACTGCATAGCCTGACACAACCAGTTTAAAAAGCACTTGAACAGTCTGTGATAGCTTGCATTGTGCCATCTATGTTTAACTGGGGGACCACCTTACAGAAGATCCAAACTGCTATTCCTGCTTTACCTTTTGCTTGGGAAGTACAATTGTTTTTTAGGTTATAATTTAAATATGTCTTATGAAAAAAAAAAATCTTCTTTCTTGTTGTGCACTGTCATGTCTTTTTTGTAATAAGTGGTTCATGTTGTTTACTATTACTTTTTTTGATTTCTTTTGGCCAGAAATTTATACTTTAATTTCATATAAATTTGGCACCTGCTTGTTTCACATCTATTTTTCTCTGAATGTTATATATGATTTGGAGACTACTTATAGACAGTAAAAATAAAAGCAAACAATAAATACTGGAGAATGTCTAGGTAGTAACACATAGTTAAAATATAGTTAAACTAGTTCCATACCTTGTACCTAATGTTCAGTCATCATATTTTAATGTGTTTTATTACACTTGATCTGCAGTATTAATTCCTACTACTAAAATAAAAAAAAAAAAACTTTAAAATGATCATATGCTGATAGGGACAAATATGTCAGTATTTTATGATGTGTTTTTTATGTGTCTATATTATTTAAAATCAAATATGGTTTGTTTTTGAATGCTAAAAAGAGAGGCCAAATTTGAATGATAAACTGCGCCATGTGTATGATGTTGAGACTGAAACCTTTTTCTGCCGATTATACTTTCTCATTTACTTTTTATGTTTTGTTTTATATATAAAACACATGGCTTAATTCCTGGCTTTCTTTAAATAGTAGCTCAACTGATTTCTGTTTCAAGCCAGGTATGTATTCCACTGTCATCCTAATAGGAACTGAATTTATTTTGCTTGTTGAGGCAAATATTTTTGAAAAGTGCTGCATATTTATTTATCTCAGGAGTTGTTTTGTGGGTTTCCTTGGCTATTCCAAACCCAACAAAAAAATATTGGAAAAATAAAAGCTTTTAATGACTGTTCATTACAATTATTGGCCAGAAACCAAAAAGCACTAATGATGCGTGTTATTTCAGCATTTAGCTGTTAGAGTACAATTTTTGTAATATAAATAAGTTTCTATATATTTTGTAAAAAAAAAAAAAGAAAAGAAAAATTCCCTCAGCTCCTTCTCTACATTAGAGAATAACTAATACATGTTGATGCAAAGGTGTCAGATTAGCTCTAAGGTGTATTTTAGTAATGATCCGATAGTTTCAAATTTATAGTAATTTTAAAACATTTTTAAGGCAATAGCAATAATTTGGTCTTTTTTGATGTTTGTAATTTAGAAGTAGAAAGTTGTGGGAGGGGAATTAGAAATCTTTTCCGTGATGCCCATGAAACACACAACAAAAACTAATATGTGCCCGTCCTTTGATGTGGAGCTATGGTGGTGGTACTATGTAAGATTAGAAGGCTTGTCAATAGGTTGTGTTAATCTGGCACTCGGATGATCTTTTCCCTGCCTTTGTATTATTATTCTGACCCAGTTTTATTCTTCTTTGCAAACATCTTATTGCACTAATGGACATTACTTTATAAGCAGACATGTTTCTAGTCATTAATCTGATCATAAAATGTAATTTACAGCCTAAGAATGTAAATTATGCTCATTTTTTCCTCACTTGAATGGTCACCCTAATCATGTTAGACATTATCTACTGCCTCTTCAGAGTAACTTACTTGCTGTACTGATGCCTTTCTCTGAAGGTAACACTTGTTTCAGTTTGCATTTAATAATTATCTGAGGAATTCGTAATTAATTTTGTTCAGAAAGCATATGACTGGTGTCTTGTCTTGGAAACGTGAAGCTTCCTTTAGAATGGCAGCTGAAAGTTTGAAATTAGATGCACTATCTTTTGAATGCATGTTTCAAATATCTGTCTTCTTCTTAAGTAAATATTTCAGAGGGTAAATTTAATGTACGTAAATAATCAGAGTATTTGTTCCATCTTGTAACTTGCAATTCCTTTTTCAAATCTTGGGGCTTTGGAAATGGCCTTGCAGATGACTGAACACACTGAATAGCCTGTAATTAAGTCTCCAAAATCCTTTAATTTCCTATGTAGTCCAAGATATCTCATGCCATCTTTTTCATCCTTTAGAATTCATCTTGTGAAAGGTATGTAAATATTACCCCATTGTGAGGGATTGCTTTGTAAACTTTTTTAAACATTTGAAGTAATGAAAGAAAGGAAAAAATGTTTTATTTTGCCTGTTGCTTTGCATTTGTTTAAAGGTTTTATAATTAAATGTAGAACTGATTATACGGGTGTTTTTCTTTGGTTCATGGAGCAATTTATTTTGTAATCCAAATAAAAAATTGAAAACTACAAAAGGCTGGGAGGAGGTACTAGAAGATCATTAAATGCAATGTAACGGTGATTATTAAAATGAAGTTCACTTATTCCTTGCCTTAGTAATTGCTGCAAGTCTTTTCTCCCTATCAGTTCATTTAATGAATCTTCTTTTCTTTACAGAGACTTGAGGACATGGTGTTGTTTCCTCATATTTGACTAAAGGTAGAAACCAACTCTAAACATTGTACACATTCATTACGGGGCTGATTCAGAGTCATGGATTAATGTAATAACTATAAAAATCTGGAAAACTGTCAACATTGTCACGGCATCCCTATATGTATGGTTTGGGCCCCTTTTTTTTATATCTTTTATTCTGGCATTGCAGAATGTGAATAAAGGAAAACATTACTCCTGCACTGGGGAAAGAAGGTTAGAGATTTTATTGTGTAGCTTACGTCAGATACACAACTGAAATGTTGTGTGTCTAACCTTCCATTCTTAAATTCAGCATGGAAATAACTATCTTTTTTCAACACAATATTTGACATGGCTAATTGACAATGAAGAAGAGGAAAGTATAAAATTACAGTTAACAGCATTTCTAGAGGAAGTGAAGTTATGTGGGTGGGTGGAGTCCAACTCTCAGTTATAATAGCCCTATACCAACTTGCTACCCTTTTTCTTCCCAGCATTCTACAATTTCATTATAACATGAACAAATCAAAGGGTCTAAACCATAGTAAATGGACTTTTTTGCCTCAATATCCATTGAGTCACAAGCTTGCCATTATCTCTGGTGTCTCTTTCCATCAACAGTAGTAGTAAGGTATAAATAAGCAGTGGGTACCATAGATGAATGCAAAAAAGAGAAGCAGAATGATGGAGGGGCAGTGATATATAATATAATAATAATTATAATAATTACAAACCTTTATTTTCAAACCAATAGTCAATTAGTCCCTCACACAAGAAGTCGGCACAGCTCTGTAGCTAAATTTGCACCATCCTACAATGGATATTTTTATCCCTGAAACCCATCTTCTTGAGGTCATAATGTATCCTCTGATTGGTGTATATAAATAAGTCCTGCTAACTAATAAGGTCAAAGCAAATTAATGATTTATATGTTAGAAAAATTTCAATTTAGCTGAGAGCCAGTATCAAGAATTAAGAACCAGTGTAGTATTACCATACTTGCAGTGGCAAAATATTTTCAGGACTGTATGTCTCTATGTCTTATAATAATAATTCATTACATTTATATAGCGCTTTTCTCAGTACTCAGAGCGCTATGTCTTATGATGTACAGTAGGAGAAATAAGCATTGAATGCATCAACATTTGTTTTTTCCAGTAAATATATTTACATTGAGGCTCTTCACATGATGTTCTTCCTAGACATTGTTATTAACTCTAGAAATCCATAAATAAAAAGAATTCACAACTTCAAAGACCATAAATAAAAGAATCTGTATGTGTAATAAAGTGGAATGACACACAGAAAAAGTATTGAAAATGTTAGGAAAAAGCGGTCGACCAAGGCAAGGAATCAGCTGAAATTCATAAGTTAGAAATTAATTTCACCTCTCATCTGTCCAAATTGATATCAAGTGGGTTAGTACATATTGATGTGCTATAAAAAGGTGTTTTGCTACCAAAGTGTCACACAAGAAACATCTCGTGATGGGTAAAACTAAAGAGCTCTTTCAAGATCTTCGCCACCTGTCTTTTGTAAATCATATCAATGGAACTGATTACAGACGTATTTCAAAAGTTTTGAATCTTCCATTAAGCACCATTGAGGCCATTATCCACAGTGGAAGGAACAGCACTCCACCAATCAGCCAGCCATGCACAGGAACCCCTTGCAAGATTTCTGACCAGGGAGTCAGAAGGATAGTCAGAAGACCAAGAGTCAAGGACCACTTGGAAAGAAGTCCATAAAGACTTGGAGGCAGCAGGTGTAATTGATACAGAGAAAACAACAGGCAGTGCACTCCACCAGCATGGACTTTATGTCTGCTCACCCCACAAGATTCCAATTTCTGAAGAAAGGGCATGCTGAAGTTTGTTTAAAGTTTGCTACACGACATCTGAACAAGCCTATGAAATTCTGGTAGATTAGTCTGGTCAGATGAGACCAAAGTTAAACTTTTTGGCTGTCAAACTATCTCCATGTTTGGAAGAAAAATGGCACTGCACGTCACCTGAAAACACTATGCCAACAGTGAAGGTTAGAGGTGGAAGCATCACGGTGTGGGGCTGTTTTTCATCTCATGGTACTGGCAGACTTCAACTAATTGAAGGAACGATGAACGGCAGGCAATGTGCTGTAGTGGTTAAGGCTTTGGACTTCAAAACCTGATGTTGTGTGTTAAAATCCTGCTACTGACACTGTGACCATGAATATGTCACGTGGCCTGCCTTTGCTCCAACTGGAAAACTTAAAGAAATGTTACAAATTGTGTCATAAGTGTTGTAAGTTGCCTTGGATAAAGGTGTCAGCCAAATAAGTAAATGTAGTAAATGGGGACCATGTACTAAGAGATTGTTGACATTAATCTGCTGCCATCCACTAGGATGACGAGGACAAGATGTTGGTGGACCTTCCAGCAGAACTGCAATCTGAAACATACATCAAAGGAAACTCTGATTTGGTTTCAGAGAAAGATAATCAAGTTGTTAGAATGGCCCAGTCAATCACCTGACTTAAATCCATTGAACATTTGTGGAAGGAACTAAAGATCAGGGGTCACAAGAGGACCCCCGGTATTTTCAAGATGTAAATACAATCACTATAAAAGAATGGGTCAAAATCATACCTGAACACTACAGGCGATCGGTTTCTTCTTATTGGTAGCGTCTAAGTATTAAATTAGCGAGTTCAATACTTTTCCCTGTGTCATTCCACTTCATTATACATACTTTTATTTATGGTCTTCACTGTTGTGAATTCTTTACACTCGTGTTTTTCTTCAGTTAATACCAATGTCTGGTGAAAAATTTATGTGAATAGCCTTTTTGGAAATATATTTACTGAAGAAAATGTTGACATGTTGAATACTTGTTTCCCCCACTGTATTCATGAATAGTGATGAGTGAACTCCACTGAATTTGCTTTGTCTCAGGTTCACTGAAACTGTGGGAGGAGGAACTGAGCTAGTTTTGAGTGGATTATAGTGACTGTAGTGGCCCTAATGGCTAGGGAAATGCCCATCAGCTATGCTGGACTATGAGTGTTGTGGCCAAAAATGTGACCTGATCTGTCAGGCGGTAGTGCTAACAACTGTGCCAATGTGCCCCCCCGAGATAAAATCAATACCTTGTTAATCTCTGAGGGAAGATTGTCTTTTTGCATGACCTTTTGGGGTCAGAGCGCAAGGTCGGCCATTGTGCAGCACACCTGGAGCAGTTTTTAGCTTTGCTCAAGAGCCAACAGAGTAGGATCCCTTCTGACAGTAATGGGATTTGAACCAGTCCAAATATCAGCACAGATCCTTGCCCTCAGAGCCACCACTCTGCCTAGAATTATATTTCAGAACAGTAAAATTTTTTGTGGACAGGAAGTTTGACTTCACTAAGGTTTGGCCCACAAAGATTTGATAGCAGGCACTCTCTTCTCTCAAACTGAAAATTTAGCACACTCTTGCTCATCCACTGCTTCTGCTGCCAGATAAGCACATCACTAAAGCACATGGATTCTTTCGTCCTTCCTGTTTGCATCAACTGCACAGAACTCTGGGTAATACTATTAAAGTGGTAGGCTGATGTATTAGATGCAGGTCAAATACATTTCCATACAAAAAACATTACCTTTAAGACATAATACACCAACTCATTTTCAGTTTCCTTCTGCAATGTATTTGGAAGTTTTCTGCTAGGATCAGTGTTGTATGCTTCAGGGGCTGTCCCATCCAACATTAGCTGTTGCAGCAATGCAATGTCATGCTGACCTCGTATAGCATCATGAGGGGGTGGGGGGAGGCGTTTATAGAGTTTGTCTAAGCCAGCTTCACGCCACATTTCCAGGAAAATACTTGGTGAACAACGTATTTGCCGTAAACACTGTCCCCATCAATTGTATAACAGTTGTCTCAGCATACAAAACAAAGTGAGAAGGTAGAATACTAAATATTGATAAGTGATATTGGGTGGAGAATGACATTCTGAATTAAACCCACAAATGTTTTGATATCCTGCCATTTAACATCAAATCTTTTGGTTTGTTGTACTGATTATGTATATGATTTAATAGGGCTAGCTACCAAAGTTTAAAAGTTTAGTAGCATAAAAAATGGGTAAAGTGTCTGGTAATATTGTTATTATAAGACAGTATAATTGTCTGTATTATGTACTGTAAGTGACTTGATTTAATGAAGGACTTACTTTGCAAACTGTGGCTTCCTCATCCCTATTACAATGGACCCACAATTCACACTTTATATACTTTTTTCTGTTGGTTCACCTGACTTGTTTTTCCTCAATACTTCTAAAAACATAAAAAGCACACGTCTGTTCTTTGAACCATTACAAGAAAAACAAATCTTGTCCTTGTAAGAGTAAATTGTAACGTACATGCTGCTTCTGAAGTTAAATGTCGGCCAGAAGCCAAAAGTTCACAGTCATAATTGTGTTTTTAGACTTGACTTTATAAATACCTTTTTGTACCTTCCATTCATGGAAGAGCAGTTTCCATGATTTTCTCTCAGCAATTTCCTTCTTCATATCGTGCAAAAGTAGTCTTGAAAGCAAAATGAGATGTAAATCAACACGTACGGCAAACAGAGGATTTAAATGACTATCCATGAGAATCTAGCCATAGAAAAAACATCAAATGTGAGAGTTCTGTGAGAGCTGTTTTATGCAGACTGCAGTTTCAATTTGTATGAGAAATGTTATTAAACATTAAGATACAAAGAAATGCTCTTTACTGAATGCACAAACTGTGGGGCTTGAAAAAAGGCAAAGAGCGAGATTCTGGTTTTATTTTGTGCCTCAAATGAAAGTTATGTCAGGACGTATGTTTTATGAGGAATGAAATACTAAAATATATATCCTTATGAAAGCTGCATAAGCCAATTCAAGCACACACAGCCAATTCAAAATCTCCACTTCATCTGACATGCATGAGATCAAAACCCACTCTGAAATGAAGAGGACATTTGAACCCAACAATAATAAGAAGAAGAAGAGGATCACATGTAAGGGGTAACCTGATGAGAAAGGGAATTGATGGCTGGAAACAATGGCATTGGGACAGAGCTTACCAAGACCCTTTAAAAGTTGCGGAGCACAGGCACCGGTGAAAATGCATAACGGGGTCTTCTATGTGTGCTAGGTGGACCACAAGTGTGGTACCAACACAATGAAGAGGTAATGGCATTCTGAGCAGTGTCCTGCTCTATTAAACAAAGATGCCGTTTAGTTGTCTAACATAGGTTTGTGAGTAGGACTGACACATAGGGTGAAGTGACGAGGTGATCACCTCTAGCAGCACTTGTTAGGGCAGCATTTTCACACAAGAGGAAATAATAACGCACAAAATCAGATTTAAGTATAAACTGAGTTCTACAAACATCATACCTAATTTAAACACTCCCTTTAAAAAACTGCAAGAAATATTTTCTGTTTAAAACTTTCAAATAACTCCAAATTCAAAAATGCAGCACTTTGCCGCACTACAAAAATCTGAGTAACAATGTGGTGTATGCACATTTCAAGTGTCACGTCAGTAGCTGATATTGGCATTCGTGTTCCTGATTTTTCATATGTCGTATTTACTGAGTTATATATTGTTTGTCATTTTGTATTTTTTTTTTTTTTTTTAACATTTCTATAATGTTATTAAAGTGTTGGCCCATTATCTGTTAAATGTCTCTTAAGTTTGCACTGTGCATGTTTAGTTGGAAAGATTTAGGGTCTGTGGGATGAGTGAAACATCTGAACTTCGTTTCATATTCAATATTGCAATCGTAACATATATATATATAATATATATACAGTATATAACTATATAAATATATATTTGGATCAGACAGAGGAGGTAAAGAATGTACGTATACATTTGTATTGTTTCAATGGCTGTTTTGTGTGTTTTATTGATTTTAAGCTAATCCTTTTAGTTTTGTTCACATTTTCTCCAATAATATTATTAATTTATTAATTTGCCAGTTGTTCCGGGGATGCACTGTGTGGTTGGAGCATTATATTATGAACTTTGTATCACAATTTGTATTGTGTGGATTAAGTGTATCGATTTGTGCCTATTATGGATTGGGGGACAAAAATGTGCTTTGCCTCAGGCCTTGTTATTTTACTATAACACATAAATGAATGGTCAGAAACATCACAAAGTAGGACCATGTTGCCAGCTTAGATGTGATGGCTGGTAGGAGGCCAGTCACAAACCCATAGTCTATAAGTGGCATACAGTCCCTGACTGGTAGGGAGAGGATCCTTGTGGTTGTTTAGAGATCTGGCCCTATATGGACCACATTAGGTGCAAGGTTAGCAGGGGCCACTAGAAAGACTTACAGCAAGTGTCGAGCTGCCCCTGGACCCAGAAGCTACTCAGGAGCTAAGCTGGAAATGACCCCTCCAAAAGTCTAATCCCAGGTGTTTTAGAGTATAGGGAGGGCAGATGAACAGGGACAAATACACAGCTGCTGGAAGAGAGCCCAGGGTTTGGAGAGAGACAGAGAGAGAGAGATGGGATGTAGAAGAAGAAAAAGGGAGTACTTTGTTCTTTACTGGGGTACTATATAATAGGAAAATGGGCAGGCTGTCATGCCTGTTAAATTAGGGTACAAACTTGGGTAAGAAAGTCCAGAGAGCCTATGGGATTTGTTACGTGCTTATTTAATATACACTTTATATTCATTATTTGTTCATCATTTATTTTTTTCCACAGTAAACTTGCCATTTTTGTGTAATGATGGCCTTCTGGACTACATTCCCTGTATGAGGACACTACTTGAGCTCATCATGAAAACGATTATCCCAAAGAATGAAGATAGCATCAGTACACAACATTCTGTAAGTGAATTTTTAGATATTTCTTTTATTATTCTTTAAAAGCCATCATGGAGAGTAATGGTCTAGCTGTACTAGTGTCTAGTTTTTGAAATTCTGCTATTTTTCATGGCATATAAGAGGAAGGAATGAGCTCTCTAGGAGCAGATAGCTGCTGACGCTGTTTCAAAGAACACATGGGAGAGGGAGAGAGCTAAACTGCTTTTGTAATTTCATTTCATTTTTAAATGTTTAATTTACACTTAGATTTCCCTGTTAAATATCATCAGGCGGCAATGAGTATGCATGATTTTGAGTGTCCTTATCTGAATATCCTGGTTTTCTTGAAATGGACGCAATTCCCCTTGTCAAACTCCAGCAGTTGGTTTCATTTTGGGCTCGTGCCTTTTGACACCTCTGCACAAGAGTTCTGGGTGTCAGCACTTGATCGTCCATTCATGGTCAGCAGTGACAAACACAAATAAGATAGCAGTCCTAGGCAGAGATTTAGCCCACCATAGTGCACACTGACAAGGGACCAGTTTGGAATGGCAAGACGCCATGCATTCAAGTTCAAGTGTATCACTGTTTATACACACGAGCTACAGATGTTTTTGATTAGCACATGCAAGTAGAAAGTTTAGTGTACTCT
The DNA here is from genome assembly GCF_900747795.2 of Erpetoichthys calabaricus. Lineage (NCBI taxonomy): Eukaryota > Metazoa > Chordata > Cladistia > Polypteriformes > Polypteridae > Erpetoichthys > Erpetoichthys calabaricus. The sequence goes on along the minus strand of NC_041404.2, from coordinate 66,530,981 downwards.
TAGAATGTGAAAATAATGAACCTATAAACGTTCAAACCACACAAGCACAATGATACTCTTACATGTACAGTATGTCTCCAATCAACTAATGACAGGCATAAAATACCAATTAATGCAATGAGATGCATGCGCTTATATGTCTCGCAAATCTATATGGTATATATTTCTATTAAATATAATACACTTCTCCTGTATTACAAACAACTGCTTTGCAAAAACTTGGGAACACATAGAAAATCATTACTCTTTATCATCTCACAAAGCTGAATTCTGGCAGTTCCAAAGGCAGAGTTTGGAAGGATTTTCTAATGTGCATCACTAACCAACCCAACCATCTTCACAGACATTCCAAATACACCTCGCTGCAGCCTTTTGGAGATCCACAGTCCCGGTCTCTGTGTTGTCTCCTATTGTTATGTTGAGCAGCATCGCTCCAGAAAGATCATGAAAGAGTCTGAAAAGTCGAAGAAAGAACCGAATATCTATTCCTTTGAATTTGAAACTTGAAGTGATACAGTGTTAATGCGCTGACCTTTTGAACAGTATTTAAATAAGGGAAAATGTTGTAATGTGGTTTATTTTTAATACTAATGTGTTATTATTAAACTTGTTATATGAGCAAAAATTGGGGTCACTTTTATGGGGCCGAGGACTCTTAAATAATTTTGTCCTATTTAAATTGGTGGTATTTATAGGTTTGCCTTGCAAAAGGAGCAATGAACAGATAAGCTTGTAGACAACTCAACAAGAATTACTGTTAAAGAGGGCTAAGGAAGGATAGTTTGTGGTGTTGTTTTGCTTATTTTGACTCTGATTTTTTCAGTTCATAATTCTTTTTTTGACTATTAGTTTTGACAGCTTCATTTTTTGGATCCTGACTTTTGTATGTTCCATGACTTTGCCTTTTTCTTTTGGTTTTTCCATTTTCATTTTTTTAACCTTAACTTTAAAAAAAAATCCCAGTGGACATCTGCCACGAAGCTGGCGTTCATACTTTTGGTATAAGAAAGTTCTGGTTGTACAATTTAACAATATTCTACCCTCAGTTACTTTAAGAATAGCTACTGTAAAATGGAGACACTCTCAAAATTGAGTCAAATATGAGAGTGAAAGCAAACTTCACAATGACGACATCTCACCTGGGAATCAACACGGAATCCCTGGGACTGAGAGATGGAAGTCCTGCCCTCTCACTATCATGCACTTACAACAGCCTGACGAGAAATATGCTTGTGAGCCACCTCACTGTTAAACAACATTTTCTGTATGACCAGATGATACCGCAATATTCATATGGTGTTGCCTGGGCCGGCCAAAGGTATCCGAGTACACCACAAGGGTCCCACTTAAGTCCCCTCCTCATCTCGCTGACTGACCCACAGCAAGTCACTTACCCTGCTAGTGCTTCTTTTTGTCAAATAAGGAAAATAGGTCGCAACTTGCTTCCATATTTTCCACCTTGTTTTACGTTTAGATTTTCTCTTACTGTAAATTGTTTTTTGACCTGGAATTTAAAACTAAAGCTGACGGAGCCTTCCATTTCTGCCCATTATTGTTCCACCCAATGATTCCATGATGTTTATTTAGTGTTAATTCATTTTTTCCCCCTTGAATGGACTGGTAATTCATTTTTAATTTTGCTTCTGTTTGTTCACGATTTCTTTTAAAATTAAATATTAGATTATAATATTGTTTTATCTCAATTACTTAGTTGAGAGGTAATCAAGTCACAATTATTTTAATTAGCCTAAATGTTTGAGCGGGGTTTTTTGGTTTTTCACCCTTTCCTGTGTGTGGTCTTTGTGTAATTTGGCACATGTGTGAAAACATATTAACAACCAGTAATGGCACACCGCACGATAACGTGCAGTGAATACACTTGACTTGAGCATTCATAGTTTTCATTCTCTTTCTCTGTACATTTAGCATTCGTTTGCTCAGAGGTTGATGCGTTTGCTGCTTCCTGAACAGCTGTTCTTTTCTCCACCCTAGCAGCCTGCTTCTTCTCTTCTTTCATCAGCATCTTTTCATGTTAAAACGGATTAAGTGAGTGTTGCAATTACTTAGTATTTTTTTCTTAATTTTTCACGTAAGCTGGCGCTTAAGTCTTCAATCTGCCTCAAGAATGATTTAAGATATGAAGAGGTAGGGGGAGTAATGGCGAAGGTGGTAGGGATGAGAACGGCGCCTGTACACATGCACTGCAGGTCCGCCCTTCTGGCTGCTGCCAAGAGTTGATTCTACAATAAAATAAAAAGAGTAATAAAAATCAGCACCCTGAAAGTGGATAGTGGACGTCATGTAGTATATGTGTACCAAATTTCAGGTCAATAGGTGAAACGGTTTGCGAGCTACAGGTGAGTTAAAATCCCAGACAGGCACAGTAGTGTATTATATACCGTAAGTGTTGTGCTATTGTGATTTGACAGTCACTTTGTGTTTTAGTGTTATTTAAAAACATTCCCAAAAATACTGTAGAAACTCCATCCATCCATTTTCCAACCCGCTGAATCCGAACACAGGGTCACGGGGGTCTGCTGGAGCCAATCCCAGCCAACACAGGGCACAAGGCAGGAACCAATCCCGGGCAGGGTGCCAACCCACCGCAGGACACACACAAACACACCCACACACCAAGCACACACTAGGGCCAATTTAGAATCGCCAATCCACCTAACCAGCATGTCTTTGGACTGTGGATGGAAACCGGAGTGGCCGGAGGAAACCCACGCAGACACGGGGAGAACATGCAAACTCCATGCAGGGAGGGCCCGGGAAGCGAACCCGGGTCCCCAGGTCTCCCAACTGCGAGGCAGCAGCACTACCCACTGCGCCACCGTGCCACCCACTGTAGAAACTGAACTTTTTTAATTAGCTTGCAAATACTTTACACCACAGTATTAAAAATGCCAGTATAATTATGAACTTTAGAACACAAGACTCCGGTAAAGGCTAATGGTTTGATATGCGCTACCCCAACACTTTAATATCTGAATTGAACGTTATGCTCATGCAATGCTTTTCTGATTTTCCATTTACCACAAGGGTGTTTCTGAAATGTGCCTACTGACAGCACCTTGTCCAAAAGGTGCAATGTGAAATCACTAATACTCTTACAGTATGAGTTAGATTTAAAATGTAATTTTATTTAAGGCTGGTAAACAGCAGGTGGCAGTAATGGGCCATATTTTACTTTTAATTTTCGATCAGCTTATTAGAGTTCAGCAATTTAACACTGTAGCTGTTCATTTCCAGCTGTAGTATTATTATAGGCACAGCCTGTAAAAACAGCCTTGGTGAGTACAGGGTTATAGTACGAGTAGTACCAATATTGTCACTTATACAGTATCAGGGCTGGTACCAAGGAAAATCTGTGGGGGCGCATCTGAAACTCAGAGGAAAGTTTGAAAGTGAAAGTTTACTTTTGTGTTCAGTCCCAATACGTGTTAAAGTACAGGAACAGTTTCTACCTATTACTAAAATTTAGCATTATAAAATCAATCAAATATTAATTAATGTATTAATTGATATTTCATTGTCTTATTAATAACACCTGTTCATAAAAAATGGTTGCATCTGTGACATCTTCCAACATTCATCTACCATAACAGACTCATAGTTCACCAGGACATTATATTTATAAACGTTGGTGCAAAATGCATGCCCTATATGTGGAATATCCACAACTGTTGTAATTAAGAAGCTCAATATACCTGCTAAACAAACAGTACAGGCTCCAAATGGCAAAAAATTGGCAGTAATGTACTTTACCCTGTAATGCATACATAAATGTTTAGATGTTTACAGCAAAAAGACAGATAGGTAGGTAGACAAACACTGTAGATAGTACTTTACTTATCCTGTTAGGAAACTTAGCTTTACAGAAGCTCAAGAAATATTATAATAAAGGCAACAACCCCTCTCAGACACACACAAGAATGTTAAAAAAAAGAAGGAAAAGCTTCAGACTCGGTTAAAAATAAAAACAACCGTTACAGTCCCAGTGAGGGATTATGAAGACGTGTTACTGTTGGTATAAAGGAGCCCCAGTAGCGTTCCTTGACACACGTCTGCTGAATAGTTCATTGGCTGAATGTCCTCAGGGTTAGTGTGTCAGAGAGGGGATTGTGCAGCATTGTTCATAATGTCACTCAGTTTTGTTTTAATTTTCTTCTCTGCTACTACTTCCCAGGGGTTTCAGAGTGCGTCCTATAACTGAGCCTGCCTTCTTAATCAGCTTGTTCATTCAGTGGGCCTCTCTTGAAGTGATGTTACCAGAGTTGACAATCACACCGACTATCACAAAGTAATAGAATGTGTAAAGGAATATTGGTTGAAACATCAAAAGGGCTGCTGTTGTTATTCCCTTTTGAAGCATTTTATTACAAAGCAGACTCAGGGTTGTGGTGAATTACACAGATGAGTGCTTATGCTGTGCTGATGTTTCATTTCTGATGTGAATTAGTTATCAGTGTAGTTATCTGACCACTGCCAAAGTATGGAGAGGGTGCAAGTAAACCTTTTAAAATACTTTAGAACAAAACTGAAGAGGCAGGATATTTAACATGATGGGGACACACAGCCTAACTCCTATCTCAGCCCCCAGTCATGCCACCCTATGCAGACTATGGTGACAGTCCAGAGTGCAGTCCAACTAACATACAATACGTTGCTACTGTTTGGCACTGTGGTGAGTAAGATTTTACTAACTAGAAACAAATCAGCTCATCTGAGGTACTCCTTATCCCTTTTATCTGTACTACTTACTAACTCTATGACACCCTCAGTGGAGAAAACCCTAAGAAAAATTCTAATACAGTTAGCATTAGCTTCTGGCAAGCATCAAATAATAATGCTATACCACTTTACATGTGAACAGTAAGAAATCCTGGGCTTTAGGTTTTTCAAGTCATCTGGCACTGACTTCTAACTGAAAGACAGATTCAATCTCTCAGGTCATTAACTACAAATTGTTAAGAGAAACACAAGTGTCCGTCGAGGGAATAGAAGACCAGGAGATCGTATCTAAGTCAGACACATACTGTAAATGAGTGAAAACTGGGAGATCAAAAAATAACCAGGCAACAGGAGTGAAAAGGGAAGATGTTAATTGGAAGTCTTGGGCAAAAAGGTGAGACAAAATGCCAAAAACAAACCTACTGCTAGTGCCTACTTTAAAAATAAGCCAAGTATTCAACATGAAACAAGACATTAGCACACCAGCACGAATATACAGTGTAATGATTGTGATGTCATATCTACTATATATGTAAAACACTAAGGTTTGTCTTTGTGTATCCAACATTTCAGGGCAGTCTGATTGGTCAGTTTATCTTTGGTGGGATGGATCATTTTGGCTTTGGTTTCACAATTGAAATAGAAAGTGTAAGTGTAAGACACATGAGAAAAGGTAAAGATGTCACGTTCAAAGATGGGAAGTATAAAAGCAGACAGGAGGCAAGCAGGACAGAGTCTGAGAAGTAGGCTTTACGGGGAACAGACTCAAAAGATGGAGTGCTGGGCAAGAGAGGTTCAGACACACAGGGATACGGAGGAAACGTACTTAAGGTCCACGTAGGAGAAGAGATATACAGTACTTTTTAACTTTATTCTGTTTCTTGACTATGATATGTCACATGGCTAGTAAACAAATAAAACTAAAATGGAAGTGAAAATAAACTTTTCCTAATTGAATCAATTAAAGATAGACCTCAAATATGGAACCTGTAATTAAAAAAATAATAAAATAAATGGAGATACACATATGAAATGTGTCTATTATTAAATCTGTAGAATGAAATGATAATCCAACCTATGTATGAAGAAATTTTAGTTACAGTGATCCCAAAATGCCTTTGCCAGGTCTCCAGGTGACAATCGACTCTTCTCAATCAATTGCGAGGTGGCTTAGCAAGTCTAAAAGTAACACAAGTGATCCCAGATAGTGTTTAATAGTTCAATAAACTTTATTAATGTTTCATGTGTTTTTTAATTCAGAAAAAGACATATATTAAAGTTTGTTTCCTACAACCTTAGAATTTAGTGCCATAAATGGCTGTCCTTTTACATATAAATGAAGTGGGGAGCCAGACTGAGGTCTATTGAAATCTCTCTCTGCCTTTTTTTAGGGCTTTCCCTGTCCTTAAAAGGTAATGCGTTCTGTTTGTGTATAGAGTAACCTTCCTTCCCAGAACCTAATGAGTCGTGATTCAGGGTTCACGTTACAGCAAAGGCTCCCAGGCACAGAGGTACGGCAGCCTTAGAATTCGAGGACAGGATGTCGGAAATTTTACTTTTGGAATTGGGCATGCCGCTCTACCAGAGGTCAGCCAGGGTAGTCAATGGTGAAGATGGAATTGGTTTGTACTTCCCCCTCTATATTTCTTAATTACAGTCTTATTAACAGGGTACCCCACGCTACCTGGTGTGGAATAAACTGTAGGTGCAGTAACTAAACAAATACTCTGGGAACAAAAATTTTGTTCCTAAACCAAAATTTTACTGAGTGAGCCCACTACAAAGAGCAACTTTGGATACTTGTGCCAAGTCCCACAAACGCCACCTAGGGGCACTTACCTAATAAAGGGTAGGAGAAGTCAGTAAATAAATTGCCCCAAGTGTAACATTTTCAGAATGAAACACAGCCTGTGGTCTTCCTCTGTACAAATGGGAGTTTATACAAATTTGGCAGTGATGGATTCACTGATGGATTTACATACAGTACCAGGCAAACGCACATTTAGCATTCTGTATTAGATATTAGGCACTGTTTACCACTTGGTGACTTTTAGGAGATGTCACAGCAAAACATAGCAACCCTTGAGAATGAGTCAAAAAAATCCCAAAGTGAAAAGCCCATTCCTGTTTTTCAGATGTGTTTGATGAAACAGTTATGCATGTGGTGCAGTGCTGTGGTTACGAGCTGTGCTGCCTTACAGCCCAAATGGTCTTCAGCTAGAATCCCAGCCCATTCGTAGTGTGTGTACAGTTGTCATCTGGTGTTGCTCCTCAATTTTGTTGACCTACCCCACCTGTCCCTGTTCAATTGATTGGCATCTGTAAACTGGCCTGCTATGAATGAGTGTAGGTGTGTATATGAGAACATCCATCTTTTCTCCCAATGGTGGTTACCCGCATTTCGTCTAAGCTCTGCCTCCACCTCAGTTTCTACTAGATGGGTTTTTTTTTTTTTTTTTCCAGACTTTATTTCACTCTTTACGGATTGATTTATAAAATATGCACGCATGCTGCACTGGTAGAGGAATTTGTATCCATCTTGGATATGCTGCAGGGATTTATATGAAGTCTGCATATGGCAAAGGCAATGATGAACTTCAGTACTTAAGGCACTTTGTGACCGCCCAGCTACCCTGACAAGAGTTAAAATTGAGAGCTGCAGATGGGGTGTAAAACATCCAAATTAAACACGATAATAAAAAAAGCTTTCAGAAGTTGAGAAATGCAGAGGAGGCCCCAGCATTTAGAAGATGTTGTGCTGACAAGCCTGTGAGAGGTTTGACGGGAGGCAGATGGTGATTCCTCATGAGCAGTAGGCAAGAGGAAGAGGAGAAGGAGAGTTCAGACTCCTGAAGGAAAAAAAAAATAATTTTCTGTCCTTTTACAACTTTTGCTCAGCCACGGTGAAATACGGCTGCTAATTCTTAGGAAACTCAAACATAAGAAGCTTGCTTTTGCTGTTTTAGAGACCTCAATGGCATCTGAGAGCCTGTAGTTTGCCAACATTTTCACAAACCAAAAACACAGCTAGAAGGCAGAAAGATATCCAAATAAGAGAAAAGCAGAACACTGCCAATTTTGTTATAAAAAAAATTCAATAAAATAAAAAATGGCTGATTCAGAGTCTCCAAATAATTAGCAGCTCTGAGTGGCATTAGGCCATTTGCCGGTTGAGAAGGGACAGATAATGGCTTTTTCTCGTAATCTCAATATTTTGCAGGCTTTTTTTAAGCACTGCCCCGGACACAGAGGGGCGCTGCATCGCTACAATCAGGGGGCAGATTAGCGGAGGGACTACTGGAATATGAAAGGGGGCAGAAGAGATCATACTGTCCATGAAGACTGGGACAGTTGCAGCAAACAGCTGCTTATGTCCGTAGCCAGATGCAGCTTTCCAGGGGGCCAGATGAAGAAGATTATGGAGATAAGTGGATGTGTGCACAGCACACATGTAAAACTGTTTGTACAAAAAAAGCTGTGAAATTAAAAAAACAAAAAAGGACCCCAGTCTGCCTGTTTGGTTGTCTGGATTCACAGAATCCTGGCAAATATCTAAGAATTCAGCCCACTGTTTATTACAAGAAGGTCACCACCCAGACCATGAATGAACTCCACATGAAGGTCTAACAGTGCCATTGTTGCCCCAAGGTGAACTGCACTTCAGCAGCATGAAGGTTTTGGCTTCATGGCAGTTGGGTGTGTGGATTCAAAAACCTAAAGAGGCACCGCTGAGTCTGAGATGAAAGCCATACGACAAACGTCAGTCAGAGAAATTGAGCGTCGAACTTTGAACAGGGCTGAGGGTGGGGAGTGTGTGTGTGTTGGTTTTCTGCACAGAAAAAAACAAATACCGTGGAGAAACATTCCGTGTAGCTCCTTCAGTCGTCTCATTGGAATAGGATAAAGAAAAAGATTTGAGTGCAACTTCAACTGAGTCATTGAAAGAGAGCATCACTTATGAAGATTTAACGTGAGAAGTCGTGGGTTGTCGTGGTGTAGTTGACATTTGCATAAGAAGGATCATCAAAGATAGTGGGCTCCGAAAAGCTGGATTTAAAGTGTAGGAGAAATGACATGTCATTAGCACGTTTCATTGATCCTTATATAGCACACCTTGGCTTACACTGTCTAGGACTGGAAAAAAACTTATAAAGGTGCTGGTGAGCTGCATGGACCTACAGATGTTTTAGGTCACCAGCTGGTCTTGTGCCCAAGTCATCACCCTATCATCCTCAAAGTGCATCTTTAAAGACACTGCAGCGCGAGTCTCAGCTGATGAAAACAAGTGCAGTTGACACTGGTACATCCTTTAAAGGGTGCTATATAAAATCAGGATTATGGGATTGGTGGAGTGAATGTTTGTAGAGAAGAACATGGTGGCCTTTGGAACAACAAGAATGTTAGTTTCACAGGTTCTCCATTGTCTTTGGGGCCCCAGTAAGGCCTATTTCTACACTTAAAGGAACATTCTACCCAAAAATTATGTTTTTACTCCATGTAGTTTGTAGTGATGGCCGAGAAAAATTTTTATTTTCACCTGTTTATGAAGTATGGAAAGAAAAAAGTGTATGATATAAGAGAAGTCAATAGTGACCAGTGCTGTACAAAGGCAAATGAAAACATCTACAGAAAAAAGAAAAACAACTTGTTACTTATGTTGGATAATCCATGCCAATTATCTAGTCATATCCTCACAACATCCAAAACATGTGCTTTTTTGGCAAAATATTGTCAAATAGGTTCTTACAGAATTATTAGTGCATGTCATAAGGTGGAACCTAAAGACTCATGGGAATGACTTTTTGAGTTGAAGACAAGACTCTTAACCAAATGAGGAGGAAAACATGGGTCTTCAATTCAAACAAGCTTTAGGGGTGAGGTAGCATAGCAGCCTCTGGCCGTGGATCATCAGCTTCCAGTTTTTGATTATCCAAACTCTTCACTGGCATTACCTGAACACCTGTTTGTATCAGGCGCACTGCCTTTCTGCCCTTTAGATTTGGAGGTGCGTGGTTCTCAGTTATTGTGTGTAGAGAAGGAAGCAGGGTGCCTACAAGTATGGCACAGGACAGCTCAGACAGGGCAGCCACATGTTTCCTTTTTGGAGTTTATTGTGGGTGCCCCACAGTTGCAGGGTCCTGGGTTCAATTTACAAGCCTGGTCACTGTATATGTGAAGCTTTCATGTTCTGTTTGTGCCCACATGGTTTCAGTCTGACTGTTTTGCTTTTCTCAAGCACCTCTAAGATATGCTGTATTTTAAATGATTTTACTAAATTGGCCAAGTTTGAATGATAGACTTCACCCCTTAGTGCTGCCAAGATAGTCTTGGGTACCCCATTAGTCAATTACTAAATAATTGATGTGTACACTTGTATAAATTTTTCACTTGTGCATGTTTTTGTAATATACTATCATTGCTTTCAGGTAGTGAATAAGGGCCTTGATTTTAACCCACACAGTTGCTGGTTCAGTTGCCAACTTTATCCTCCTGTGTCACTCTGTGTAAACACTTAACTCTCCTCTACTGTAAAAAATATACTTGAAACAGTTCTAAAAAATACTATATAAAATAAAGGTTGTTTGTTTTTCAGGAAGACTGGATCCTGTGCCCAAATGTTATCTGTCTAAACTCCCCCATATCCATAGGGCTTTTCTTCCGATATCCACAAAGATGTGCAAAAGGCCGGCCCCAGTGTGAGGTGAATGACAGGCATCCCACCCTGAGCCTAATGCATCCCAAACCTGGATTGGATTAAACGGGTTTGAAAACATGCAGTGCCTTTAAAAAGTATTCACCCCCTTGAAAGTTTTCACATTTTGTTTGGGATTTAATATGGCTTTTTTGATTGTGAGACTGTCAAAGTGAAAACAGATCTCAGCAAAGTGGTCCAAATTAAATACAAATATAAAACACAAAATAATTAATCTTGAAAGTATTCACCCCTTCAAGTTAGTATTTAGTAGACACACTTTTGGTGGCCATGATAGCCTTAAGTCACTGTGCATAGGTCTCTATCGACTTCACACATCTAGACGTCTTTCCCCAATTCTTCTTTGCAACATCTCTGTCAGGTTGCATGGAGAGTGTAAGTGAACAGTCTTTGTCAGGTCCACCCATAAATCCTAACTAGACTGAGATCTGGACAGGGACACAGCAACTCCAGGACATTGATATTCCTTTGTAACTGACTTTATGCTCAAGGTCGTCTTGCTGAAAAGCAAATCTTCTCCTAAGGTGCAGGTTTCTTGCACACTGAATCAGGCTTTCCTCTAGGAATTTCTTGTATTTTGCTGCATTCATTTTACCCTTCACCCTCAAAGGCCTTCTGGGTACTGATGCTGCCACCACCATGTTTCATAGAAAGGATGGTGTGTTTTTGATAATACGCAGTAGTTGGCTTACTCCAAACATAGCATTTAGACTGATGGCCAAAAAACTCAATTTTGGTCTCATCGGACCATACAACCTTTTTCCAGGCGACTTCTAAGTTCTCCCATTTGCCTTCTGACAGACTCTAACTAAGATGCCATATTCCTTGTTTTCCCGTCTTTGCCATTCTTCCATAAAGCTGCAACTGGGAAAGCTCACTGGCACAATTGTTGTAGGTAGTCTTCCCAATTCTACCCACTGTAGCTTATAAATACTTCACAGTTATTGCACATCTTTAGGTGGCCTCTTTCTCAAGTCATTTTTCATGATCACTTAGTTTTTGTGGATGGCCTAGTCTAGGCAGATTTATAGCCGTGCCATCCTCTTTCCACTTCTTAATGATTGATTTAACTGGACGCCAAGCTATATTCAGTGATTTGGATATTTCCTTGTCTCCATTCCCTGACTTGACATTTCAAACACATATTTACAGAGTTGCTTATTGTGTCCTTTTGTTGTCATTGTGTAGTTTAGAGCAGGGGCTCTCAGCATCGGTCCTGGGGACCCCCTGTGGCTGCAGGTTTTTGTTCCAACCAGCTTCTGTTTTTAATTGGAATCCTGGGCTAGATAAGTGAACTGTTATTGCCCAGATTCTGTGTTTTGGGAACAATATAGAAAGTAGAAAACTAATTTTGTTAAAAAAAAAAAAATATATATATATATATGTATATATATATATATGTATATATATAATATATTAAAATCTACTAAGCAGTTTATGGGGATAGTGTATGTTTTTCTTTTTTTCATCTTGATGTTCATTCTGTTTTTCCAGGTGTTCTAATTGTTTAATTAATCCATTGTTTTCTAATTAGTGGGTCTAACACTAAAGTAGTTGCAGCCTTTCATGATTCAGTGTTTGCCTGGGTGTCTGCTCTGCTTGTTTTTAATTGTCATTATTATGATACAAATGAAGAGAGCAAACTGCACAGAGAGCAAAATATAATGAAAGCAACAAAAATGAGTTAAGCATTTTAATTCTATAGCAAAAATGGAAATATTTCTAAATGTCTTACAATAAATGTAAAAATCATGCCTTTGTGCTTTCTTAATGTAAAATAAGAAAAGAAAAACAAAAAATCCGCTAATTAATTGAGATCAGTGTTGTCAGTTGTCATTGATTATGAATCTGTGTTGAAGCCACAGTGGGCCCCCAAGACCGACTTTGAGAACCCCTGGTCTACGGTGTCGCCAACTCCAGGCCTGGAGGGCCGCAGTGGCTGCAGGCTTTCATTTTAACCCTTTTCTTAATTAGTGACATGTTTTTGCTACTAATTAACTTCTTTTGAACTAATTTTATTTGACTTGCTCTTGAAGACTCTAGACACCTTAATTGTTTCTTTTTCCTTAATTAGCAGCCAAACAGTAATGAGATACAAAATTAGCCAGAACAACTGGTGTCCAAAGTACAATATCTGAAAATAAAGATGAAGGTCTCAGGAATGTCGATCTCCTCAGGTCCCCAAAACATTTTAACAGGGCTCTTAGAAAGAGAAAATCAATAGTTTCGGAAATGTCTGCTAATGCACCATGGGAGCAGCAATAAGCCACAAAATTAAAGAAAGGGTTTAATTAACGACAAGAATCAGCACCTCATTAAGCAGCTGGTTGGAGTGAAATTGGTTGGAGTTTGAGGCCCTGACTTAGTTGGTCTTGTTGGCTCAATCACTTCACATTTCATTTCTGTTTGGGTACCATTCAAGGAAAGAAATGAAGCAATTCAGGGGAACAAATCTTTAAAAAGTAATTCATTTAAAATGAATTCACAAGAAGTTAATTAGCAGCACAAACAGGGCACTCGTTAAAAAAAAAAAAAAAAAAAAAAAAAAAAGGGGTTAGAATGAAAACCTGCAGCCATGGTGGTCCTCCAAGGACCAGACTTGGCGACCTCTGGTTTAGACCACTATACTGACTCACCACAAGTTGGGCCTTTAAGATACAGAAGTACATTTATACTACAAGCAGTTGAAACCCTAGACAGGCAATCTCCATTGTACTCAACTGTGTGACTTCTAAAATCAATTGGCTGCACCAGTGGTGATTTAGGTGCGTCATATTAACAGGGGTGAATACTTATAAAATCAGTTATTTTGTGTTTTATATTTGTAATTAATTTAGACCACTTTGCAGAGATATGTTTTCACTTTGACATTAAAGAATCTTTTGCTCACTGACAAAATAGCCAAATAAAATCCCATGTGATTCAAAGTTGTGTAACAGTAAATTGTGAAAAATTCCAAGGGGCTGAACATTTTCTATTGGCACTATGTATATACTGCACGGTGGCACAGTGGTAGCGCTGCTGCCTCATAGTAAGGAGACCTGGGTTCACTTCCTGCATGTTGTTTGCATGTTCTCCCCGTGTCTGCATGGGTTTCCTCCCACAGTCCGAAGACATGCAGGTTAGGTGCATTGGCGATCCTAAATTGTCCCTAGTGTGTGCTTGGTGTGTTTGTGTGTGTGCCCTGCAGTGGGCTGGCGCCCTGCCTGGGACTTGTTCCTGCCTTGCGCCCTGTGTTGGCTGGGATTGGCTCCAGCAGACCCCCGTGACCCTGTGTTCGGATTCAGCGGGTTGGAAAATGGATGGATGGATGGATATATATATAATCAATATATAATGTATGTGTGTCTATTAAGAGTGCTGTGACAGTGCTCACACTCCCAATTGGAAGTACCATGGCACTATGCCAAGCTGGCAGTGCAATCTATGGCCAGGTGCACTTGACTGCTTCTGAGAATCCACGACTTTGTGGTCACAACTGTTCTGCAAAGTTAATGAATGAGGAGACACATGAATGAAGGCTGAAGGAAAATCAAAAAGGCAACCCCCCCTATTTCACACGGCGCAGCCCCTTGTGTTGTGCGTGGTGAACACTGGAGCCAAGAAGCTGCTTGTACAAAGTTGACTGGACAATAACAGGAACCTTTTATTGTCCGAATACAACGTTGGCTCTGTTCCCATACAAAGCTCTATGAAAAGGACGACTGTTTATTTAAAGTATTAAAAGTCCCAATTTCAATTCAGCGCTGCTCACTTTCTAGGCCGGTGTGCCTTCTTTTATTGCTTTTTTTTTCTTGCTAGGGGACACCCCCGGTCCCGCCTTGGAATGCCGGATTTATTCAGGATAGCTTTGTTGTGGGAAAATAAAGCGTGGCAGAAGTTAAATGAAAGGCGATGATGGTGTTGGGTCTGAATGGTCGGGAACACTACTTTTGGGTCTGTTAGCCTAAATTGAGCTCCCCTTATTTCTCCCAAACATTCAAGAGCTGCCTGCACATTGACTGTGGCTGTGAGGATAAGTCTTGATTCATAGAGCAGTCGTAGATAGGAAGCTACATCAGCCTCACCCCAATTTGCCCATGACCCTGGTTTATAGGGTCATTACTGTCATGTGTACAGAGCAAAGTGAAATTCCTAATTGCACATGCTAATCAACATGTAACACATCACCACCCAGACAATATGATTAGTTGAGCATAGCAGTCTTACCTAGATAAAGTGATTGATTTGAATCAGAATGGAATTTCAGCAGGTTTCACTCCCTCTGCCTAAAGAAATCTCACTACAGTGCACTGTTCAGCCCTGGTGGCATACCACAGAAGAGCATCCATATTCATTTGACCTTGACTTCAACCAGACTAACAGCAGAACACTGTGCTGTGCATGTTTGAACTACCCATAAGCCCCTGCAAACGTGTTATATTCTGTCAACTTTTATCCATAACAGTTACCGCATCATTTACAAATGGCCTTTACTTTTTGATTTTCTCTCAGAAAAATTCTGTACTGTGTCACATTTGCCCAAGGTCCCTTTTGCTACACATTTGTGCCCGTATGGCTTTTTCCACTGGAAAACTCAGATTCTCTAACATATACCAAAAATGTGTGTTTTAGGTGAATCACCCCTGTGTGGTAGCATTCCAAGGCCTTCTTAGAGTTTTTCATCTGAACAGTTAATTTCCGTGAAAATTTCTGCCAACTTGAATATGTTATTTTTGTTAGTGTCATTTTGGTGACCACACTGCACCACAGTGTTGTATAAAGTACTCCGCAACCATACTTGACTAGAAGCAGAGATACCTTTCTGAAAAATTACTCAAGTAATAGTAACATTTGCCCATAAGAAAACTACTCAAGTAGAAGATTTAAAGTATCTGATATTAATTTTGCTTAAGTGTTAATGTAGTCAAAAAGAATTCTTAAAAGCTTAAAATAATTCAGACTGTCTTCTCTTTGTGCGTGATTTGATTTACGATCACCAAATCATGAGCCAAGTAGCTGCACCTTAAAAAAGTGACATTCAGAATGATTGTAACCCAGGGTAGGTGCTAATAGGAGAGGTGTGCAGGCTTCCTTTGCTAAATGTGGAGCTGATCTGTTCCTGAAAACTCCTATGTGATGCTGTTTAGGGAATTGGGACTTTCTGGGTCAGTTGCAGTATACCTGACATAGTACCGTACTAGCAGTTGATCAAGAAGCAGATCAAGACCAGACTACGTAGTTTGATACTAACGGGAGACCATTCTAAGGTCTAAGTGCTGTCTCAATGAACACGAAACAAGGTCAGTACCAAATTAAACTAATACACCGCTAGTCTTATTTTGGCCTTGTGTTTATCATTGGTCTGCTCAGCTGGTCGTCTTATTGTCTATTAATGGTGGCGCGCCAGCAATTACTGCCTCGCCTTCTGTTAATTAATGACATGCAGCTACACATTCCTCTTGATTTAATGGGACAGAGCACAAGAAAAAAGTACATCCTCATGTATATTTCATAAATAATTGCAGTTGTTAAGCGACTTTAAATTGAAATGAGAGTCATTGTCGTTATTCCAAACAATATTCACTACAATTGTATAAAAAGGCCCTTAACACAGTTGAAAGGGTCAGGTCAGGTTGGAGAGCATACACTAGTACAGAATGTTGCCGCACCCACCATATGACGAAACAGCTCGGGATCCTGGTTGGCAATCCCTTAGGCAGACACGTGGTCCAGTCCCACCCTCTGGAAATGACCATCTATCTGCTGCAACCAGGTGTTACATGGGCGTCCCCTTGGCCTGGTCCATCTGCTCGGATCCTTAACAATGAGGATCTTGCAAGCTGGATCACCCTCGGGGAATCGCACCACGTGGCTGTAGATGGCTATTCCTAAGAGGAATTATTGAAAGCATACAGAAAATAACAACATTGAGCGGTACATTAGTAGAATTGTATGTGAAGCATAATTGTCTGTTTGTACAGTAACAGAAGAGTTGATACCAAATAAAAATATCAAGAACAAACGATTACTTACAAAAACAAATGTGCGCGCAGCTCATCAAATCAGCCCCAATATAACACTGTAGGGCTTGGGTTCTTCCACACTGTTCCCACCACTCCTCTTCCTACTGTGAAGAGGGGAGCTGAACGTACGCTAAGGAGATGCGGACGGATCAGCTCCTGGCTTTGTTCTTCTGCTGCCGAGGTGCGTATTCTGCTTGTCGCACTGTGCGTTGATCATTTAAAAGCCTGTACAGCAGCTGTCCTTCTGTCTCACTGTCTCGCGGGACGTTAAAGTGTCTTCTCGCGGGACGTCAAATTCTCTTCTGAGAAGATCACGTCTCTTCTCCCTGGTCTCCTTGCCAAGATTTTTTTTTATAATAGAGAGATGAGAATATTTAGACTTTAAACATTTAAATTGAAGCACACATTTTAATATTTAAAATATTTGCTGCAACTATTCTTGTTTATTACGTATATATACCTTATGAACACCCAAAACTAGTTCAGCTTACATTAATTCAGACTTTTCTTAACTTTAAACCAAGCTAAAGTTTAAATATCAGAAAATCAGAAGTTCCAAACATGAACTGTTGAACAGAACAGAATAAGCCAATGTCACAGCTTTGGACCTTCGGTACTAGCAGGCTTATATTGGCCTGGGGCAGTTCCACCCACTCTTGAGACTCAACATACAGGAGACAGGGTAAATAATACACAGAACTAGTAAATCAATAATTAGCAAAATACAGTAATTAAAGATGATAAAATATACATAGAAAGTAAACAAAATTAACAAAATAATATTTCAAGGACAGCAAATAAGATTAAATAAAAAGAAAAGAAACTTGAGCCAGTGATGAAACCCTTGCTATAGCATAACAACTTACACTTAGCAGTGCTCAGTCTAGAAGTGCTTTGTTCTTCAGCAAGAATTATTGTTATTATTTTTTCATACTTCTCATCTTTTTATTGTGACTTGTAGTAACTTTCTGAAAATCTTATTTCTTGACCATCTGTTTTCATGGCCATTCATTGTTTTCACAAATCTGTTGTGCCTCTTGCTACAACAACTTAATCGACTTCTACCTCCATACTGTTTGTGGCTTAATCCGGGTGGTAACCCCTGTGCAGGAGGCTCAACTAAAAGTGCAGTGATTGAAGTCAAACCACATCTGCCCAAGTTCTGAAGAGAAGGCAGTTGGGTGCCAGTAATATTCTGCAATATCTTTGTCACCTTCTGCAGTGCTATGCAGTCTTGAGCCAGGAAGGAGTCCCAAGTAGAGGCACCGATGGCACTTTTTGGCAAGAGACAAAATGTGCTGTGCTCTTTTCATTTCATTTGTGATAGTCACTCCAGGAAATTTAAAGCTATGTTTGAGGTAATAGCCATGTTACCGAATGAAGTTGGGACCGAATGTATATCTATCTCAATGAAGGTATTACGTGATGCATAAGAATCAGCTTGTAATTCTCAGTGCTGAGGATTCCATTAATTCTGTGCCAGAAATCACCCATGTAGCACTGTCCAGCTCTTCTATAGGCAAACAACTCCCTGAGCCAAATATAATGAGTCAAGTTTTGATTCATTAGTCCAGGGCCCATGCTGCTATTGTTCAGCACCCCAGTCCTTGTGTTTCTGTGCAGAGTTGAGTCTCCTGGCTTTGTTTCCACCTCGGAGCAGAGGCTTTTTGGCAGCAAGCTTTCCATGACGACCACTTCTGACAAGACTTTTCTGGCCTGTAGAGAGTATACTTGGGATCCAGTGGCATTTTGTGATTTAAGAGCTGATAACAGTGCTGGGACTTGTTGCTATGTTCACTTTTGCAGCGCTGTTAAGATTTGCAGGTTAAACCACCACATCTACTACAACCTCCCCTGTTAGTTTAGTTGTCCTTGTCTTTCAACCATTTTGATTCCTTCCAACGCAGTTGTTTCTGTTTCAGGCTATGTTCATACTACATTTCATTTAAAAACAGTTCTTTTAAATTAAAATAATTTCTGTACACACTAGTGCTTTCACATCATTTATGAAAGTATATCCGCTCACACTAAAATGAAAACACACAAGACCTGGATATTCCCCTATACAGGGAATATGCACGTTGGTCTAAAAATCCTTGAAGGGATGGAAAATGCCACCATCCATGGAAACTGTCATAAAACTGTAGTGACCTATAAATTATTTTCCTTCTTCACATGTACTTTGTCTTGGTAGAGTAATGTCTTACTCTGCTTTCCCCTTTTGTATTATTAATATGTAGCCTTTGTCAGAATGCCTCAGATCTCATAGACTTACCACTGTTTATAAGGTATTGTACCATATAACTTCTCCCCACCTTCCCTTCTACATTTATAACCTCAGGCACAATTAAGTGTAGTAAAAGACAAGCACGAGTTAAGTTACACTTTAAATAATATAATATTCACAAAAAATAGCAATTAGCAACCATACAATCTGATAAATGCTGATTTGTAATTTCAGACAGCACACAGACTTGTTAGTTACTTAAAATGTCTCTAGTTAGGGCATCATTTGTGGTCAGCTTTCCTCAGATAAGGCTGCATGCCAGTCTCAATATGGCTGCAAAGCTGTGCTCTTCACTGTGTTGTTCTTTTCGTTCATGGTGTGAGATGTTCTTTCATCAGTTTGATAAGAGAGAGAGGGTAAGGTAAAGCAAGCACATTTATAGGTTTTCTGTCCAACCCCTAGAGCCAAGAGGGCGTTGTGGTACTTAAAGGCTTCAGTTCCAAACAGCCATACTTCAGACCAATGGGGGGGACAGAATACCTTCACACCTGCCCCCAAAACCATGTGTTAAGGTAAAGCTTGGCATTTAGGCAGCCTGGCTTTCCTATGGGGGTCGACAGAGAGACTCCAGCAGAGAAATACTGGTCAAACTTGTTTGAGGCACTTGTAACATTCACTATCCTGACTTAGTCCTAGGGGGTAAACATGAATGCTTCTCATTAATGTAACACTAATATTACATTACTTTGCCCAAGTTACAAATAAAGACCTACAAAATATTTAACAACTTGTATGTAAAAATTCACATCACAACAACATGTATACCACATTTAAACTGTACACAATGCAATTTAGATGTTTACAGGTAAGCAACAGAACAAGCCTCCTGGAAAGCAATGGAGCAAGTCCCCTAGAGCACTCCTCTATGTTGGAATATGGTGTTCTTCCAGGAAGGTCGACCAAATAGATGTTGTAATGAGCATCATCCAGTCAGGGAAGGGACACTTGAAAAGAGTGAATCAATCATGGTGTGATTATCAAAACTCTACTGTTTCACTCATTCATGCTGGTGAATACTGGCAAGAATATTTTTGTTTTGGGGGTTTGAAAACTACAGATGTGTAACATTAACTTATCAAAGACGTTGTGTTACATAGCAAGACTAATAAACGCATTATAGTAAGACCCTGAAGCTACAATTCTAGAGTGCTAGCGGAAATTTAAAAATGAAAAAGTTTGATGGGAGTAAAAGCTGAAAATAACCTGAATGGAGATCCACCGCGTATCTCTTCCTGTCGCCGATGCCCGTTCTGCGCACATGCATTCAGGTCACATCCGGGAGTCAGGAGATAGGCGGATGGTGGCCAACTTCATCCAGGTGTTGCCTGACATAAACACGTGAAATTCTTTCAAGTGAAGGCGTTTGAGACAAAAAGACTCTTTAAATAAATACGTGTTGTAAAACCCGAAGGTCCAATCTTCATAGCAATGTGGTGAAAGAGATGAGAAAGGAGGACCCCATCACTTTAATCAGGACACGAGGTGCCTGTTGACTCGATGTCACCAAATGTCAGATTGTGGGTGCACCTGAGCGGACCGGTGAGCTCAGTGAGACTGACGAGTGTCAAAGACGTCATGGTCGGGCAGCTTGAATGCTTTGCTATCTGCATATAACAAGTTGAAATCTGCCACACCAGGCTTATGTGATGACATTATGGAGGTGCGCTGCTGAAAGGTGGGTCGTTTTAACTGACTTTAAAAGGCACATGTCTGGAGAATGCATACAACAGCTGTCAACGAGCTGAGCTATATGTCTCGGGGCAATGCTCATCATGAATGTGTTTTTCTCAGGAAATTAAAATGATGGATCCTGCCTCTGACCTGCTTAATAGCATGGCTGTGCATTTCTAAAAATCATCTGTGTCTGACTCCTCTGCGGAAATCTGTTATTGTTTTGAAGCATCATAATGAAAACACCATATTTCTTTAATATAGTGCCTTTCATCTACTCAAAGCACTATGCAAACGTATAATTCAACTACAAGCAGGTCACACAGATGGCCTTCCTGCATTGTGATTTCAAAGCTTGTTCACCAGCCATCTGCCTCAATTCCAGAATGCTTTGGGCTCATTGTTCTCACATCTTCAGCACTCCTTCCTCTTTTATTCTGTGTATAGCTGGCTATAAAAAACACAAAACACCACAAAGTAAACACCGGAAGCTCCGTGCGTGTGGTGAAGTGGTAGTGTGTGTGAACTTTTACGTGACTTAAAGGTGTGTTAAGAGAGCCAGCACTCACCCTTTATGAATTACAGGATGCATAAAATGGGACAGCACCAAGCCTTCATCCTCTTTTGAACCTTGGTAAGTATCGATGCAGGACCACTTGCACTCAAGATGGAAAAAATTGGAGTGGCCAGCAAAATCTGTGGTCTCTAAAACTCACTCAGGGAACCAAGCACGATTCTGCAATGTAACTATTTTTTTGGTTGAACAACTTGCTCAAGTTGTAAATACGAACTTAGTGACTTTTAGTGCTGTTTCCAACATTTTCTAAACCTGTCTACGTTAGAGTGTTATGGGGAGTTAGACTTTATTTTGGCAGCACTACTTGTACTTTGTAGTGAACACCAATGATTTACTTGACATCTTTCCGTGGCACAGAACCTGCAATTTAGGGGTTTAAATGAGGCAGATGCTTTCCAAGGCCAGTCTAGCACAGGGCACCCGCAGTCTTACCAGTTCATTTAACATACACTTCTCCAAGATGTACCTTATGTCCCCATAGAAAACCCACACAAAATGGATTAATGTCGTAAGGGTTCCGGAAATGAGTCTGGACACCTGGAAGTAGAAGACATCAGAGCTAACTACAACTTCACCCCTTGACTTTTTTATTCATTCATTTATTTTCCAATCCCACTTACGTCAATGAAAAGTTGCATGAGACTGGAGTCTGCCCTGGGAAGCACTGGCACCAGGATGGCACTGAGTGATGCCAGGAAAAGTTCTGGTTCTGTATGACCTTTCGACTGGATTATGTGTTTGAACAAAATAGTTGGTTGGACATATTAAGTATTGCCTCAATGAAGCTCAAGAATAGATTCAGTGAGTCCTGGAAATGTATTTAGTTAACATAACCCAGTGCCACTAGCGGAAACCCAAGTGGTCATAGCACAAGAAGCACAAAGCGCTGAAAAATACTTACTTGTCCTCCTCTTCCCCTTCCTCCGCTTAACAGAGACATTAATCCATCAGCACACAGCTTTCCATACTTCATCCCTCCATTTTCTGAGCTCACTTCCTTTCCCACTGGCATTGGCACCTGGGTTCAAGTTCCAGGTGAACCCAGTGAAGTTCATACATTCTCTCTATATCCTTCTTGTTTTTCTCCAGACACACCAGTCTCCTCCTTCCTCTAAAAGACCTCATGTAAACTGGTGATGATAAACTGTCGTGAGTGTGAGCAAGAGTGCCCGATAATGGCCAGGCATCCCAGTGCCCAGGCAAAAGGCCAGCCCATGGCAGGGTATGCTTACAATTCAGGCTAATTTTAGAGTCATTCAAGTTTAATTAACTGTTTATTACAGCTGATTTTTTGTTTTTTTGGCAACCAATCTTGCAGTAGCAAGTAAAATATGAGCGGAACTAACACAAGGAAATTAAAAAAGAGAGAAGCAACCCACAGTGCGAACCTTCTATGTGTATGTACACAACAGCAGCACAAAACAGAGGATCAAGAATAATGCTGTACTTCTCCAGGATTCCACTACAGTCGACCCTTGATATACAACCAGCCTGACATGCAAACAACTTGCTTTACGGCCAAAATTTTTGTTTTGAATTACGACCAACATCTTGCATTACGACCCGAATGCGGTCACGTGTATGCGCTTGTGCGATTGTAAACAAAGAGCCGAGAGCGTTCGTAAGTGTCAGTCTGAGCCCAGATACATGTGTTTGTGGACGTAATTTCGGTCAGTGCAGTGCTTTATATAATTTATTTCAATAATTGCTAAGGAAGGAAGTGAAGGTAACGAAGGTAAAGAAAGCGATCACAATCGGAACGAAGAAGGAAATTGTGTGGAAATATGAGAGTGGCGTTCGTGTGACCGATCTAGCTAATATGTACAGCATGTCGAAATCCACCATCTTGACAATTTTACAAAGAAAGGATTTGTATAAGGAAACTCCTTCCAAACAATAACCACCTTCCATTTCATTCTCCTCCTCCTTCCTTCCTGCAAACCAAAGATGTCAACTTAAATGGTGAGTACAGTATGAAATTGTTGTTTCTGGTAGGCTAGGCACTTTTTATAACTTTTTGGTTAGTACATTAGAAAAAGTATTGGTGTTTTTAGTAAATTATGCACATTATACAACCCTTTTTTATTAAAAAAAAGTTAAGTAAGTGTTGCTGTGGGAGGTTCGGAACACATTAAGGGCATTTCCATTATTTCTTATGGGAAAAATAGTCTTGACTTACAACCAACTTGAGTTACAACCAGCCCTCGTGAACGAATTGAGTTCGTAAGTCAGGGATCCACTGTACTTTACTTTAGGCCATTTGTGTTGTCACACATGTACATCCAGAGGTCCCCAGACAAGCTCAACTCCGGGGCAAGGGGGCATTGTCACTAACGGTATCGTGTCTTTTCTCCACAGCCCAGAGAAGACACCCAATGAGGGCACTCCCAGAGCAAGCCCCTCCCCTTCTGGCTGATCCACCATCTAAAGCAGGGGTCCCCAATCACAGTCCTAGAGGGCCGCAGTGGCTGCAGGTTTTTGCTCCAACCCAATTGCTTAATAAGAAGCACTTATTGGTCAAATAACACTTTTGCTTCACTTTAGTTGTCTCACTCGTTAAGATTTTGAACCCTTATTGCTTATTTTAGTCTTAAACAGCTGTATTCTTGGTTTTTAATTGCTCCTAATTAGTAATAACATGCAAATGACAAAAGAGACCAGCATTTCTCCATTTAGTTTGTTACCATTTACACCTGTGTGTATTTATCATGCACTATTGGATTTAATTAAAAACTTGGAAGGAAAGTGAAGAGAAAAACTGAAGGACTGAGAATTACTCATCCATTTTAGCTTTCAAATCATTTAGATGATATCTTTAGAAAGGGGAAGAAAATCTAGGATATGAGAATTACCTGACATAGAGTTAAAGCACTAACAAGCCATGAAATTAAATTATTGGCAATAATTGCTTTCTAATTAAGCAACCGGGTTAGAACAAAAACCTGTAGCCACTGCGGCCCTCCAGGACTGTGATTGAGGACCCCTGATCTAAAGAAAGATAGGGTGGCATCTTCATGCTGACCTGCACCTGAGTCCGCTAAGAGCCAGAGATGCTTACAAGAGGAAGCAGAGCACGAGAAAAGCCAGAGTGTCAGCCCTTACATCAGCGTCCTTTAAGTTGCGTTTAAGTTAAGCGTTTTTGTTTCTTTTATTTCTGTTCGATTAAATGGAGATACTAGGATGGTACCCCAACACTTGTGACTGCTTCCTCACCACCGGCCACAGTGTTCAAAGTGCTTCTGATCATTACAGTCACAGAGTCCCGCCTTCTGTTCTCCTTACAAAGCTGTGACCCCATGCTAATGTTAGAAAATGGAGAGACATGTTCAAGTTAGCTGAATGAGTCTAAACCCACAGTCTAAATATGCTGTCCTTCACTGAAGTCGCTTCAGAGAGACAGGATGGCGAGGTGGTGTTGCTGCCACTCTTCAACTGGACCCTAGTTCAACTGCAAGGTTCCCCTACTGCTTTACTTGGCTCGCATTTCAAAGACCCTGTTGCTCAGCTGGTTGATGGCCCTAAGCTGACCCGGGCTGGCATCCCCTCCAGGTCAGGTTCTTGCTTTGTAAACTCCAACCTCCTCAGAGCTACAAAAGCAGTGGATTAGTAAGTGGGTTTTAGGAAAGCCATTGAGAGATTTTCAAGCACACACATACTTATGAATGACTACTTACTGTATCTAAGACTTGCATTGTAAAGTTTTCAGGTTTAAAAGGACACATTTAAAAGAAAAACATTATGTAATAAAGACCTAAAGTGGAGAATTGCAGCATAAACTCTGTCGGTTTACCTTTTCTGTTGAATTTAGGAGGTTTTTCAGGGCCAAGTTCATGACAGCATCCAGCCGCTCAGATCATTGTGAACGGAGTGCACTTTGTGCCTGGTGACGCCCAGGGGATGTTGGTTTGGCAGGCATATCGTTCTGCTTTTATCCTTAGCCCATTTGTAAAGGAGACCTAATAACACTGAGCTACGTGGGAACTTGAAAAGAGCAAGAAAAATAAAGAAAGTTGGGGAAAAGTGAAGTCAAGAACACATTTGTTCAGTACAACAGTGAACTCTTTATTGTGTAAAAATGTAGTGCAGTAAGGAATAAATCCTAATGATCAGTGGCACAGAAGTTAGGGCGGCTGCCTCACAACTTCAGGGAGCTGTGTTCAAAGCCCAGTCTGCATGTTCTGGTGGATTTTCTCAGACACTCCAGTAAACTGTCTGCCCCACAATGGCCAAGGCCTGTGCCATGTTCCACTTGATGCTCTGAGAGTGGCTTATCACAATCGTGCAATGGACTACGGCAGATCAGATAATGGATCTATTGGTTCCTCGGGTAGTTTTTCCTTTGTTTTGTCTCTTTCACTATCAAGGTTCTTGGCTTAGACATGTTAAAGGAACATTCCACTTAAAAATGTTATTTTTTTGTAACTCTATGTAGTTTGTAGTGATAGCTGAGAAAAAAAATTTTAATCTCATGTTTTCACGCAGGGTATAAAGAAAAAATACTTATGACCTAACAGAAGGCCACTTCAAGCATGACCAAAGATTCTAATGTGTCAGACCACTTGTAACTTTTTGCATACATTTTAAATAACTTTATTACAAGATGTAAGCAAAATAATAAATATACAGTGGACCCTTGACTTACGAACTCAATTCGTTCGCGAGGGCTGGTTGTAACTCAAGTTGGTTGTAAGTCAAGACTATTTTTCTCATAAGAAATAATGGAAATACCCATAATGCGTTCCGAACCTCCCACTGCAACACTTACTTAACCTTTTCATAATAAAAAAAGGGTTGTATAATGTGCATAATTTACCAAAACACCAATAATTTTTCTAATGTACTAACCAAAAAGTAATCAAAAGTGCCTAGCCTACCAGAAACAACAATTTCATACTGTACTCACCATTTAATTTGACATCTTTGGGCTGCAGGAAGGGAGGAGGATGATAATGAAACTGAAGGCTTTTTAAAGGCTTTCTTTAACTTGCGCTCAGGCATTTGCAATCATTTCAATAGCTTCTTTTGCGTTAATTTTAATCTCCTCCTGCCTACAAGTTATTCTGACGAGAATTTTTCTCAGCATTTCCTTGCGATGATACAAGGAACTGTTTCTGAACTCTTCTGAGACCCCCCCCCATACCCCCCCCCCCCCCCCCCCAATGGGAACGACATGCTGAAGTGCGTCCTGAAGCGCGATTGCCGTGACTGTGGAAGCTTGCTTGTCCATTGCCGGGCAGGGATATCACATGCATTTCACCCATCGATATCTTTTCTGTTTGCTTTGGCTGAGAGACTCAGCACAGCTTTAAGCCGGCTTTTGCCCCAGCAACAGATAAACAGTCTTCCATACGGAGTTTGGACTTTGGCATGTCTTCTAGTTGGGGGAGGTCCCAAGAGAGTTTACAAACCTGACATTTTATTGAATGAGTGCCGCATTAATAGGAATGTTTCTGTTTGTTTACAATCGCGCAAGCGGATACACGTGACCGCATTCAGGTCGTAACGCAAGATGTTGGTCGTAAATCAAAATAAAAATTTTGGTCGTAAATCAAGTTGTTCGCATGTCAAGCCGGTCGTATATCAAGGGTCGACTGTAATTAACATATTCAACTTTACCTAACTGCCTACTTCACTCTTACAAATAATGACTCTTTAATGGCACTTAATGGTTCCTTACTGGGTTATGTGGTTCCTCATAAAACTATTGCTTAACAAATCACCATTTCACCTTTCCATTCTGGGAAGGGTTCCCCACATATACAGTGCATCACTTTTTCCACATTTTGTTATGTTACAGCCTTATTCCAAAATGGATTAAATTCATTTTTGTCCTCAGAATTCTACACACAACACCTCATAATGACGTGAAAAAAGTTCACTTGAGATTTTTGCAAATTTATTAAAAATAAAAACATTGAGAAAGCACATGTACATAAGTATTCACAGCCTTTGCCATGAAGCTCAAAATTGAGCTCAGGTGCATCCTGTTTCCCCTGATCATCCTTGAGATGTTTCTGCAGCTTAATTGGAGTCCACCTGTGGTAAATTCAGTTGGCTGGACATGATTTGGAAAGGCACACACCTGTCTATATAAGGTCCCACAGTTGACAGTTCATGTCAGAACACAAACCAAGCATGAAGTCAAAGGAATTGTGTGTAGACCTCTGAGACAGGATTGTCTCGAGGCACAAATCTGGGGAAGGTTACAGAAAAATTTCTCCTGCTTTGAAGGTCCCAGTGAAAACAGTGGCCTCCATCATCCGTAAGTGGAAGAAGTTTGAAACCACCAGGACTCTTCCTTGAGCTGGCCGGCCATCTAAACTGAGCGATCGGGGGAGAAGAGCCTTAGTCTGGGAGGTGACCAAGAACCTGATGGTCACTCTGTCAGAGCTCCAGAGGTCCTCTGTGGAGAGAGGAGAACCTTCCAGAAAGACAACCATCTCTACAGCAATCCACCAACCAGGCCTGTATGGTAGAGTGGCCAGACGGAAGCCACTCCTTAGTAAAAGGCACATGGCAGCCCGCTTGGAGTTTGCCAAAAGGCACCTGAAGGACTCTGACCATGAGAAAGAAAATTCTCTGGTCTGATGAGACAAAGATTGAACTCTTTGGTGTGAATGCCAGGCGTCACGTTTGGAGGAAACCAGGCACCACTCATCACCAGGCCAATACCGTCCCTACAGTGAAGCATGGTGGTGGCAGCATCATGCTGTGGGGATGTTTTTCAGCGGCAGGAAGTGGGAGACTAGTCAGGATAAAGGGAAAGATGACTGCAGCAATGTACAGAGACATCCTGGATGAAAACCTGCTCCAGAGCGCTCTTGACCTCAGACTGGGGTGACAGTTCGTCTTTCAGCAGGACAACAACCCTAAGCACACAGCCAAGATATCAAAGGAGTGGCTTCAGGACAACTCTGTGAATGTCCTTGAGTGGCCCAGCCAGAGCCCAGACTTGAATCCGATTGAACATCTCTGGAGAGATCTTAAAATGGCTGTGCACTGACGCTTCCCATCCAACCTGATGGAGCTTGAGAGGTGCTGCAAAGAGGAATGGGCGAAACTGGCCAAGGATAGGTGTGCCAAGCTTGTGGCATCATATTCAAAAAGACTTGAGGCTGTAATTGCTGCCAAAGGTGCATCGACAAAGTATTGAGCAAAGGCTGTGAATACTTATGTACATGTGATTTCTCAGTTTTTTTATTTTTAATAAATTTGCAAAAACCTCAAGTAAACTTTTTTCACGTTGTCATTATGGGGTGTTGTGTGTAGAATTCTGAGGAAAAAAATGAATTTAATTCATTTTGAAATAAGGCTGTAACATAACAAAATGTGGAAAAAGTGATGCGCTGTGAATACTTTCCGGATGCACTGTAAAGCTGGTTCTTTGGGCTTTGCAAATCTTCCTAAAATATACAAAAAAACTGAAATCCTTAAAGTTTGGTAGGCTACCTGGCAGGACACTAACAGATTAAGAAAAAACTGTTTACAGTTATTTACTATGGAGCTTTTTAAAGATTTAAAAGTGGTTTCTGGAACCTCCATGTAGATGGTTCCTTTGGGAATCAAAAACGGTTCCCCTGTGGCATCGCTTTGAAGTGCCTCTATGGAACCTTTATTTTTAAGAGTGTGTGATAACCTTTCCTAACTTAATTTACCGTAACGGTGTATAACAGTACATAGCTCTATGGTCAGAAAACTTCCTCCATGCTCTGCTCAACAGTAACTACTCCCCTTTACAGGACAGACTTATTTATTGCATGCAGAGAATGATTCATAAACCAATACTTCTTATTCCTATACTTTCAATATTTTCTAACATTTGCAATAAAACTATCCCTTTATATTAAGTACACATGCATAAAACAAACATACACTTCATACAATTAATTTCATAATACAATTATATATCTTTATCCAAAATGGCTCTTACGCTGTACAGTGTCAAATGATGTCAAAAAGGTCCATAGAGAAAAGGAAGAAAAGACTTCTGTTTCTTGTGTCACATAATCCACAAGTGAAGTATCCAGTTGTTGGCTCAAAACACACAAAACATGTTTGCTAAAATATTATTCAGTATATTGAGGAATGATCTGTGCACATCATAAATAGTAAACTAAAGCCTCATGGAAATGACCTTTTCACTTAAAGACCTGCTTCCCTCACTCACTAATTGGTTAAGAGTCCTGTCTACAGTTCAAGAAGGTCATCCCATTAGCCCTTAGTTTCCTGTTTAGATACTTAATTCCATTAAGTACCTATTTAAGAACATTTTTTCAAAAAAGCATGTGTTTTGCATGTTTTGAGCATACAACTGGATTACTGACATTTGTTTAGCTAATAGCTAAGCTGTCCCAATACCTCATCCAAAAACATCTTAAAAGTTGTCAAGGTTTCTGCTTCAACTACATGTCTTGGTAGTTTGTCGCACAACTCTTTGCATTAAGAAGGTCTTCCTGGATTCAGTCCTAAAGGTACTTTCCCTTTAATTTCCATTGATGTCCTCACCCTGAATGTTTCTGGATCTACTTTATTAATGCCTTTGAGGCTGTTGAAGTCCTGGATTAGGTCCCCACTGTCATGTTTCAGCCGGCATGTCTCTCCCTGGCTGGAGTTCAAAGTGGTGTTATTGTTTTGAGTTATTTTATGCCATTTATTTGTATTAATGTTTATTACGTACATTTTTCTTTGTGTTCATTTATAAGTGAATGTGGCCTTTGATTATGTCCCGTGTGTATTGTGGGAGTCTCCACAAGGGGTGCGGCCACCTGCCAGTCACCACCAGGAATGTCCCTCCATTCTGTTTATAGTTCCCTGCGGTTCATTGAATGCTCTGGGAGTGGAGAGTGTTTTTGGTGAGTTTTTGTGCTGTTGCTTTGCTTTGTGTTTTCTGGAATTTTGACCATGTGCTCAGCTTTTGATTTCACCTCTTGGATTCTGTTTTTGTTACTATGCTTATACTATATTTTTGAACCTCTGCTCTGTTTTTGACCACGATTTTTGGATTCCGGATTGGGACTTTGTTTATTGCGTATTGCCTTGACGTTCAGACATCTTCTTGTGCTCTTTGGAGCCTTGGAGCTTGCACAGCCTTTTGTGAAAATAAACCTTCTATTTTGGCCCTTTTTTCTAGTTGGGGTATTTTGACAGGGTTTCCCCCTCTACTGGGCAACCTTGGAATTGTTTTTGCAGCTGTGCTCAGGCCTCTTCATGATGCCCACACAGTCTCCTCTGCTTGAGACTAAACAGGTTTAATTCTCTGAGTCTGCCAGAGTAGGACATATCCTTAAGGCCTAGGATATACCGGGTGTGTCTTGTCTGCACAGCCTCAAGTGCTGCTATGTCTTTCTTGTGCGTGGTGACCAGAACTGTACACAATGCTCCAGATTCGGTTTTACTAGTACATTATACAGTCTGAGCATAACGTCCCTTGACTTTTATTCGACAGTGGATGACATGTGAATTATGCAACACGAGTGATGAAAGATTTGTTTTCTATTTTCCATGGATTTTTTTTTAACAGTTTGCCGTTGTACAGCATTGGTCACCACTGCATTCTATTAAGTCATAAACTTTTTTTATGTCCATTCTGCATGAAAACATAAAATTACATTTTTTTCTTGGCCACCACTACAAAGCACACGGGGGTATAAAGTAGCAAATAAACATATTTTTTGGGTGGAGTATTCTTTTATATAATATAAGCAAAGCATGCATACAGTGTGTGTTTGATTTAAAAATCCACATTACATCATGTCCATCCATTTTTGTCACCATGTTATTGTTAACACAGCTTACCATGAACGACAGACCAGTCCAACAGGTCAATTCCGAGTCACCAATCCACCTAAGTGGCACTTCTTTTAGATGCTTTGAATTCTCTGAGAAAATGGCGCTTGTGTAGCACCAAGCCGGGAACTGAACTTGGTGTCCTCTAGCTGGGAGTGCTAACCACCGTGCCACCCCATTAAAACATATCATCACACTCTAAATTAACAATAAAATGGTAAAGGCAGGTTTTGGTAATTTAGAGCAGCATTTTGGCTATCAAGAAGCTCTACATCAAGCAGGTCAGAGAGCCCCTTGAAGCAGTAAAGTTAATGATGAGTGCACCAGGCAGCAAGCGGGGCCATCCGTCTTGCCGCATAGTGCTGTCAGCACCTTGGAGATGGGGGGCTAATTAGGCGAGCCATCCGCCCCTCACACCCTTAATCTGCCATTGGAATGCGCTGCGCTGCTTTGTGATGGCACAGCAGATGGGGGTCCAAGTTAAACATTAAGCCTTGGATCCTGCCTACCTGTGAATCACACTTCTCAAGAGTGGGAGAGCCATGTCAATATGCCTGCTGCTATCAAATGCTGTACTCCTGCTGAGCAAAACAAATCTATTTTGGTGTTTAGTGCAATGAAATCGAGCGAAATAAAGAGCTGTTCACACTTTCTGGAGGGTGAAATGATCGGCGTGTAGGAGGTGACGTGTGACGCTCATTTAAACCCACGTGCGTGATTCAAACTTAACGCAAGGTTGTGGTATGGAGCATCTAAAATTCCATCCCAGTGGGTAAGTTCGTCTTCTGTGACTGCGGTGGTACACTTGAGTATATTGGATTCAGTTTCTCTGCGGTGGGCTGGCGCCCTGCCCGGGATTTGTTCCTGCCTTGCGCCGTGTTGGCTGGGATTGGCTCCAGCGGACCCCCGTGACCCTGTGTTAGGATATAGTGGGTTGGATAATGGATGAATGAATTCAGTTTCTGACTCCAGCCATTATCAAGCCCACCCTCAAAGGTGGAATCAGCTGTTACGAAGGTGGACATCCATCACCCCTTTAGCGTCACCAGTTACATTTTGGGATGTGGGAAAAAAAATTAAAGTACCTAGTGAAAACCCGTAAAGATACGAGGAGAACATGCTGATTCCGTTCATACAGCAACCAGTTGTGAGATTCAGACATTCTGGATCTGTAAGTTAGCAGCACTTAACCACCATACCCCCATAAATCTCTAGCCTTTAGTGGTCATTTTTAAGTCTGCCCATGTTACCATCGGCCTGCAAATTTAAAACTACCTTAGCCCTTTAACCCAAATATGACACTCCTCAACACACTCCCCTTCCCCTGACAAAGGAACCAAGGCTTCTGTTTCATGTTTCATGCAGACTGGCACAACTCA
This sequence comes from Erpetoichthys calabaricus, assembly GCF_900747795.2. Taxonomy (NCBI): domain Eukaryota; kingdom Metazoa; phylum Chordata; class Cladistia; order Polypteriformes; family Polypteridae; genus Erpetoichthys; species Erpetoichthys calabaricus. The sequence continues at coordinate 66,498,826 of NC_041404.2, read as the reverse complement.
TTCTATCCGTGAGGACATTCTTGATATTAAACTGCCTTGGGATGGTGCAGTGCAGCAAAACACCATGCAAATCAATTGTCACACCACATTTGTGCTAAAGCAATTCAGAATCATTTGCAAACAACATTCCGTCTTCTGCTTATTAGAGGGAAACAATTAAAGCTCCTCCAGCCTGTACCTTCTGGTAATGCTTTATATAGTACCTTTTTGTTTAATTAATGTCGGGGGTCATTTATGCTCTTATATTGGTTCGAGAGCACTGTGCTCGCATTACAGTTATGTCACATATTATTCTGACTTTTATGTTGATACTGCCTTTAATTATTTACAGTACATTTGCAACTTCACCTGATTGTTGCAGAGAGTGTGGGAAGATGTCTGGTTCTTGCTGGTTTTTCTGGCGGGTTGGTTTGTTGCGTTTTTGGTCTTGATGAATGGACAGTTATCTCAATTAAAAGTGTCTTCACTCTTGAACTGAAGCGTCTGCCTATTCGGAATTGTTACTCTCAAGATTCTCAGCCTTACATTAACATGATCTGGGGTGCAAGAATTACTGTCATATTCAAATGTTTGGATTCCTGGAAGGATAAGCAAGTTAGTGGTGGGGATTGCACATTAGGGTCTACTGTCCAACTGATTAACTCTAGGCCATATTGTCCACAAGGTACAAAAAGTACTTGGAAATAAACTTTCTTCAAAGTTTAACAAGTGTTACACAGGAGATGTATGAATATGAGGTGGACATTTGTTAATCTTTTTTGGGCATTTTGTGTTTTGTGTGAACAACCAATGCATCACTTCGAGTGACCTGCTTTCTTCTGAAGTACATCTAAGAGGTTTATTAACTTGACACTTGGTGCTGTGGTCTGATGAATGCCAAAACAAATTAATAATTATTTTTTACAATTATGAACTGATGTGTTAACAGTAGATAGGTGTGGGAGCATGCCCTGGTACAGGGCATTGCCACACCCTCCACACAACAAAACACCTTGGGATGCCCAGGTAGACGCATGATCCCTTCCCACCATTCCAGAAATGACCACCTATCTGCCGCAGCCAGGTGTTATGTGGGCGTCCCCTTGGCCTGGTCCATCTGCTTGGATCCTGAACAGTGAGGATCACCATCTGGGAATTGCACTACATGAGTGTAGTGTCGTAACTGATGTTCCCTCACAATGCAGGTAAAGTGCCTCATTTGGGACACAAAGTCAAACCAGCAGTACCCAAGGGTTCTCCAAAGAGACACAGTTACTGACTGAGTCCGGCCTTCATGTCAAGTCACTGGATAGCATGCATGTCTCGCAACTATATAGAAAATCAGGAAGCACCAGGACTCTAAAGACTTGGACCTTCATCCTTTTGCAAAAATATCGGAAGCGCCACACACCCCTTTCTAGCGACCTCATGACCATCCCCCCTGCTTTCCCAATCCGTCTACTGACTTCATAGGAAGAGTCACCAGAGACATGAATGTCATTGCCGAGGTAAGTAAATTTCTTGATGTGGTCAACACTCTCTCCGAAGACACACAATGCTGATGGCTGTGCTCAAGAGATCATTAAAGACCTGGATCTTGGTTTTTATCCAGTACATTCGCAAGGCCAGACACTCGGACTCCTCACTCCGTCTTAGTAGTTTGATAGAATAAGAACACAGAGACACAGCTTAAGTGTTGAGGAGCCTCCCCATATACTGGTTGTAGTGTCCAATTCAAAATTGAGGTCAAACAAAAATAAAACATTCGACAAAATAAAGTTTGTTCCTGACTCTTTTATATAGACAGGACAGGAAGTGCAATTAACAGGGAAGAAATGCGGAAAATAATGGAGCTGACGTTGATCGTAGTGGCCGGAGATGACATCAGAAGTGGAGGTGCAGAACTGGGGTCATCTGGGGGAATCCGAAGTATGAGGACTCCACAGACCCGGATGGGATGTGATGATCAGTAGGACCGCTTTATTCGGTTGTTTTTCTGCAGAATGAAGGAGAGAAAAGCATTAGTGCCTCCTTCCAGTCCCCAGCCCTTTGTTCTTTCACGCGCGATCGAGCCCTTTGACTGTCCTCTAAGTGCGCGAGTGTGACAGTAGATAGAGAAGGGTTAAATAATGTTATCGATAACTTCTTCTCAGGGTTCAGGAAACAGGAGTAAGGATTAGTGTTTTCTGCTAATTAAAATAAAATGTATTTTAAAATATTCTTGTTTATCATGGAGCTGAGGGGTGGCAACGTGTTGCCTGTTGGCCGGCAAGTAATAATTCCACCGTTCTCTATACATTTGATGATATTACTACTTCTACTACAGTTTGTGCCAGAGGATGTGAGGCATGCTGTTGTCTGTGATGAATACAGAAGCAAATCAATGATTACTTTTTTTTAGGTATTTGCAGCAGGATTTGAAACATGCAGTGTTGTTTTCTGGCCAGCAGGGGCAGCATTTAAGTTGTACAGCTTCAAAGAGTCACAATACAGTGTGCACATGGGACCGGATAGATCATGAGAGTCTGGCATGGGGAAGTGACTGGTGAGGCTGTCACTGAAACATTTGGAAGCCTTTGAGCTACGATTCTTCAGTGATGTGGACGAGTAACAGAAATGTCATTTTAAAGTGATTATTGATGGTGATTTAGTTCCTGTGCTCTTTATTGAATTGCTGTTCAGAGTATTTAACGATGGTCAGTGAAGCTTCTCGGACACCAGCCACTAATTAAACGTAAGGACTGATTGCCTTTGTGTAAACTTGTCTTCTTTGTGTTTTGGTCTGAGTGCAGGAGGGCCACCATCTGATGTTGTGGTGATGGTGATGGCAGTGTTTCATCTACCAAGTCAGGGGATCTCAAAGATGGCTTATCCAGGCTAACTGGAGTGAAACAATATGGAGAATGCCATCCAGCCAAGGCTGTATTCATTTTCTAACCTGTATATCCAGTTCAGTGTCACAGACAGCATTGAAAGAACCAACCCTGGATGGGGCGCCAGTTCATTACAGGACTCAAAAGGAACAAACTGTTTCAATAACTTTTAGTAAAAAGAAAAATGTTGGGTTTTGAAATTTAATCCCACTGCCATTTTGCAGGAAACAAAAAAAGGTTTTGTGTTTTTGCCAATTTGTTTTCCTTTATGAAAGGGAAGCTGGCAAATTTACAAAGACATCTGTAGCCCTGTCACCAATCCCGGATTTTCCCAATTAATGAATAACAAGATTATTTGTCTTCAAATGAAAGGGTGTCGGTAAGGGAAAGGTGAAGGCTTCAGGGTACTGACGAGACTTGTTTCAACCCAAATTTAAAGGAATTATGCACAAGTTTGATTTATTCCTTATTCATTTGCATTAGACATCTTCATTTTGTCATAAAGGGTGTTTAGCACAACATTCTCCTGTGTCCAGCAGTTTCCTACATTCAAATTCCGCCATTGGTCATAATCTGTGTAGTAGTTACACTTTCTCCTCACATTTGCGTGGTTTTATTTCCAGATTCTCTGTTTTCTCTCCCACATCTGTACACATAACTGAATATCTGAATAACTCCAGTTTGGTCCACAATGAGTGAGAGTGCACTGTGATGGATATCAGTTCTAGAGCTGGTTTCTGCCTTGTGACTAATGCTTCTGTTCTACCAGTGAACTAAGCAAAGAGAAAAACTGGAACACCTGGGACCAGGAAATGAAAATTCACAACTAGGGTTGAAATCGTAAGTGGAAGAGATCACAGCAAAAAGCGTAGTCAAGAGGACAAGCAAGAAATCATAACCGGAAACACCAATAAACGCACGTATGTCAGAAAGAGTTGTTTTCTGGTTTTGAATCCAAATCATAGATACAGAGTCGTACGTCGCACCAGTATAAATACCATTATGTAATTGGCTTCAAACATCATGTCCTATGAGCCCTGCCTTATGGCAACTAGGAACAGCATCCTAGCAACAAAGTTCATTAAAGGGTGGCTCCCATAGAATAAACAAGACGGCCCCATGAGATGGTAAAAAATATAATTATACTAAATAGAACTTAAGAGAATTTATAAACAATGTTAAAAATGTTTCATAAGGCATAACAAAATTAATAGGCACTAAACCTTCACTATAGATTGGAAAAAGCAGAAAATAATTATTAAGGACATAGACTCATAACAACTGTCAGGACAGCCTTCTCCACCCAAACAAACTGTTTTGGATAAAGTGGGTTCAGCATAATTTAATATATATATTATTTATTTATATATATGCTATTTTTAATATATATAAATGATTTAGATAGGAATGTAAGTAACAAGCTGGTTAAATTTGCAGATGATACCAAGATAGGTGGATTAGCAGATAATTTGGAATCCGTTATATCATTACAGAAGGACTTGGACAGCATACAGGCTTAGGCAGATTTATGGCAGATGAAATTTAATGTCAGTAAATGTTAAGTATTACGCAGAGAGAGTGAAAATGTTAGGTTTAAAAACACAATGGGAGGTCTGAAAATCGAGAGTACACATAAGGATTGGGAGACAAAGTCAGAGAGGTGAGATTGCGTTGGTTTGGACATATGCAGAGGAGTGATGCTGGGTATATTGGGAAAAGGATGTTAGGGATAGAGCTGCCAGGGAAGAGGAAGGCCTAAGAGGAGGTTTATGGATGTGGTGAGAGAGGACATGCAGGTGATGGGTTTAACAGAACAAGATGCAGAGGACAGAAAGGTATGGAAGAAGATGATCTGCTGTGGCAACCCCTAACAGGAGCAGCCGGAAGAAGTGGACTCTATGCTATCGACTTCCCGACAGTGTTCAGAAGCCATTAAGAAGGCTAACAGAATGTTAGGTTATATAGCACGATGTGTGGAGTACAAGTCCAAGGAGGTTCTGCTCAAGCTTTACAGGCCTCATCTGGAGTACTGTGTGCAGTTGTGGTCTCCAGGCTACAAAAAGGACATAGCAGCACTAGAAAAAGTCCAAAGAAGAGCGACTAGGCTGATTCCAGGGTTAAAGGGGATGAAAGATTAAAAGAGCTGAGCCTTTTCAGTTTGAGCAAAAGAAGATTAAGAGGTGACATGATTGTAGTGTTTAAAATTATGAAAGGAATTAGTAAAGTGGATCAAGACTGTTATTTTAAACAAAGTTTACCAAGAATACGGGGACACAATTGGAAACTTGTTAAGGGTAAATTGTTTATAAACATTAAGAATTTTTTTTTTTACACAGAGAACCACAGACACTTGGAATAAGCTACTAAGTAGCGTGGTCAACAGTAAAACTTTAGGGACTTTCAAAATTAGACTTGGTGTTTTTTAGAAGAATTAAGTGGATCGGACTGGAAAGCTTTGTTGGGCTGAATGGCCTGTTTTTACCTAGATTGTTATAATATTTTATGTTCTAAAATGTATGGTCAGATTAGTATTTTTCATGATTGACATATTCTTAATTACTGTAAATGAAAGCTTTCTCCCTGAATTAGAAGGTTCACAATAAAAGCCTGTCATCTCATTGATTGACTCGTGCTTCCTTGGTCTCAATAAACTGAAGCACAATACTGGGCATCTGTGGACTCCTCTTGTGAAAGACATTTTGGTTTTTGTTTCTATCATATCTTTTATTACCCATCCACCGTTCTATTTCCAAACCTGCCTACTTTACTTACCAAATGAAATAACTAGCCATTCTCATCGTAACATCACCTGCTAAAAAGTCACTACAGATTTTGTCATCCAAGGTAAATTGATGAAGGATGAAAGGTATTGACAACAAAAGATATACCATAAAGAAATAAAGCTCAACAGCCAGAAATCCTTTTTCAACAAATGAAACAGAACAGTGCAGTATGAGTGTAGCAGTCACCTACTCTCAGTCCACACCACAGAACGAGACACTGAGTGGCTACAGCAAACCAAAGATGGATGACATTTGTCAAGCATGCATGTTGGAGGTTCACATTCTGGGTTTCTCTGAGGTAAGCGATACCACTTGGGGGCGAAAGGGGTCACTGTCTCTTAACAATATTGTCTCTTTTTTCGTCTACAGTGGCAAGAAAACACAGAGTGAGGGTAAAAGACTCTGCCCCTTCCTGTCGGAGCACTATAGAAGACCACATGCCCCAGAGAGAGTTAATCTAATCTTAATCTGAACCCAAACTGTAACCAGAATGGAGCTCTGGGAAAAGATCCACTGAGAGTTGTGAAGATTGCTTCTTGTTTCCTTTGTTTTATTTGCCTTTTGTGCCATCAGGCACCTGTTTTCTTTAATAATATTTGAGTTATAATTAAACGGAGTGACTCTGCTGGCACCCAGCATTTCCCTGATGTCTCTGAGTGTCCTTCCACCCGTCTACACACTGGCCTGACGGCATCACCTCTGCTGCAAGATGGGAGAGTCTCAGAGGATAAAGACATAGAAAGGGCAGCATCAAAGAACAGAAGACATCCATGATCTTAATGACTCAGCAGAAGTAGCCCAGTGCTCGATGACTTTAGTGGAACCATGGTTGACAGCTTCATATGTTAGAGATGATAAAATATAGAAAACCCTTCAGGATGTCAAGACTACCTTTCGGACTTTTCAACATGAAACACAAAGGAGTCTAACAGTGAGAATGCCTAGGAAGAAAAGACTCGGCTGGTGTGAGGAAAGTACACTTTAAACTGATCAGAAGTTGAGAAAGCAGCAAATTATCAAGACAGAAGAGAAGCAAGGAGCAGGATGCAAAAGCCCTGAAAGCTAAAACAGGAGGACAGAGGTGGAGGAAAGCGGCAGGGCCAGAAACAACATATTGGGTTGGGATCCAGATCTAACAAATTGCACTTATAGGCATGGAACCTCTCAGTACAGCAAACGGAGAATCAGTATTACTAGTGTGATGGACGACCGGCATTTCAGTCCGGCCGGGACGTCCCTCTAATGAAGAAAACAGCCTTTACAGGACAATACATCCCCCAGGATGCTAGATGGCAGCTCCCCTGGATGGAAATGATTCCCTGGACTTCCGCAGGGCAGCATGGGACATGGACTCCGGTTCTTCAGCCCTGTTGGGTGCCGCCAGGGGGAGCTCACCAAGAACCAGGGGGATATTACGATGACGTCAACCCGGGAGTACTTCGGGGTCATGAGGATGGAAGCCTGCAGTACTTCCGGGACACTTGATGAAGGAAAATGTGGTGTTGACCCGGAGAAGAAATACTTCCGGGTCATGGACTTTAAAAGGACTGTGGGAAACTCCAGCAGACTGAGCCAGAGTTGGGTGGAAGTGTGACGGAGCTGTCTGGGAATTGTGTTATTGATTATCGATTTGTATTATTATTGGAAGAATTGTGGAGTGTGCAGTGTTTTGTGCACTTTATAGAAGAATATTAAAGGAAGTATTCTTGGTGCTTTTAAACGTGTGTCCTGGACGTCTGTCTGGTGGGTTCAAGGGGCACTATAGAGCGTTTAATTCCACACTAGACAAAAACGGTTTTAGGCCATTCCATAGGCAGATGGAATGGCTGGAAAAATTCATGGAGTATAAAACATTTATAATATAAATCTACAAATTATGAGTCCCAGAACAATTCCAGCAAAAATCTGAAAAGCAAGCTTGACTGGACCTCAAGCCAAGATCACCGCTCTGAAGTACAGAAGAAAGCAGCGGGATGCTGGTCAATATGGTTTTAGTGTGTGGCCTGATCTTGGTTTGACTGGCTCGACACTCCTTTCAAACTTGTTTAGCTGCAGAGATGTCGTACCAGTGCTGTCCCCAGAGTCATGTTCCAGACCTCGTGAAGCAGCTGCCGGCTTCAGATGAGATTCAGCCTCCATTCGCTGCCAGATAACTTGCTGAGCCACACACAGGCTGGGAACAAGGAGCGCTGTAATTAATCGACACCAGACCCTGGGCTCCCATGTGATTACATTTAAACCAATAAAAACAAAATGTCTCTGTCATGATACATGGGGCTTATCATTCATCTTCATCCCATTACCAAAGGCTTGGCTTGAGATTTCATTCTTCCCTCCCGATGCTCTGCTTTCTGTCTTTGATTTAAAGTGCTGTAACTGCTCGTTTGGATTTCTCATCTGCTGCTGCTTTCTTTCATATGCTGAGCTCTACTTTGTACAACATCACTTTATAGCCTTTGGCAGGCCCATCAATCAGATGAGAGTGCTGGAGCAGTGATGACCTGACAAGGACTTCAAATTCAACACAAGCACAAGCTCTTAAAAGAAATCAACCCGGCCCACAAGATTATAAAGGCGCCTCTGCTTGTGACCACTTGCTGGTTTTGGTCACTTCTTCATGACCAGTGAGGTTTGGACTTTTTACATTTTGATCCATGACTTTTTTTCTGTCTTCCTCTTGTTTTCTGAATTATCCTTCTGTTTCATTTTATTCATTATGCTCATAAGTCTTCCTTCCTGACCCTGCATGTCTTGTTCATCTTCAAGAAAAGACACTCAGGAAACAAGTCTTTTTTGAATTTAATATAATGAAAAAGGGATAGTTTAGTATAGCATGCAGTCGGCATTCATTACAGAGGAACAGAGGGTAGCAGCAGATGCTTTTGAAAGGAAATGAAAGGAGAGTTGCAGCATTTTAATCACACAGCAGCTTACGCTAAGTCTAAAGGTCACCTTTTGACAAACTTCTCAGGACCAGGCCAAAAGAAGGCTTGGAGTCTTTAACACTATGACTGTTGGTGAGCAGTGTGATGGCAAATTAATTACAATCTCACAAATCAAATAAAATATATTAGTATTATTATTATAAAGGAGACAGGATCAAATCATCTGTGTACTGGGCTAATCAGTGACTCTAAACTGGCCCTGTTTGCATGTGTGCTCTGTGATTCACTGGCACCCCATCTTGGATTGGTTTCTGTTTAACGCCTGCAACACTTAACTGCATTAGGCTGGTTGAAAAGTTGATGGATGGTTGTTTGGGTCAAAATGTACATGAAGTTAATATATTGAAAGTTTCAAAAAGATGGGAGATTCAGAGCTAGCAAAGTGTTCAGGTTTTTAGGTGGGAAAAACCATATTTAATGTCAGGTAAGGAAAAAGTACAGCATTTAAGTGGCCTCAGGACAACACGGATGCAGGTATTTCTCAAAGGAAAGCTTCATTAATCTTTCTTGGCCTAAGAGTCCTTGAAGGTTATATTCTTTGGTGGCTGGAGGAGGTGGGCAATGGCAAGGGTCACATATCTTCTTCCACACTGACTATGGAGATTAAATGAACATTTACAAATACTGTCCCTTTGTACCTCCTTTAAATTGTTTCTTGCAATTACAGAACAATGATGACATTAGAAGGTGTGTTATTCGACAACTTCTAATTCTATAACTGTGCATAAGTTAATCCATCCATCCATTTTCCAACCCGCTGAATCCGAACACAGGGTCACGGGGGTCTGCTGGAGCCAATCCCAGCCAACACAGGGCACAAGGCAAGAACCAATCCCAGGCAGCGTGCCAACCCACCGCAGGCATAAGTTATTGATTGATTTTTTTTTACTTATAAAGTAGTCTTTGTCACACACAAGAGCATAGGAGGTAGTCAATGGGCTTGGCTGAAAGTGAAACGCCGGACTAAGAGTTGACTGGGTGCACTAACATCTCTTGTCTCTCTCACCATGTCCTGTGAACAGAAGACTGCCTAAATTCAGCCTCGACTTCCGGTTCCAGACCCCACCCTACTCCTGACTTCACTTCCTGTTCCACCTTATGGACACGCCCCTTCCTGTTGAGCGACTACAAAACCCAGGCACCACTCCTTTGCCAGTCTGTCCCGTTTCAGACACAGTCCTTAGTGGCTACTATGTTTCTCTAGTGTGCTAACCTTGTTTAAATTGTTTTCCCGGGAAGTTGAATGTACAAGGTGGAACCCCAAACCTTTTTTTGTCTCTTGCTTCCTTGTTACACCTTATTTTGTATGCAGTACCTCATATTTGAATAAAGACCTGGGTGGCATAATAGGGGAAAAAACAGTATTGAAATCATACAACACTACCAAGGTCTCTTTCGGAAACAGGTTATTGTCTATTGTTTTAGCACCAGGTTCCAATATGAAGAAGAAGAAGGTTTCCATGTCTCTTCTCTGAGTGGTTCACAAAATCTCTGTGACCTTTAGGAGAGACTCCCTATTTAGAGTAATAATCCTGCAGATGGTAGCTTTACTTCATCAAACATCTGAACAGGATTGTGGCAATACACCATCAGTTTAGATGTCATCTAAATGAAACTCACTTTCCTCAATAGTATGTGAACAATCTTACTCGTTTACAGTAATAGGAAGCAACATTAATACAAAAGCTTTGCTAGCACAAGCCAGTTATCCCTTTGGTAGCTTCTCGGACACGTCCTGTTTAAAATCCAAAAAGCCAGGACTGTGAGGCCCCCGCTTTCACGTCTGTACTTAATCTGAAACTAAACACCAAGCTTTTGCTCTTCTGCTGCATGGGTGGTTTCTGGTATACTTGAGGTTGGCTTATGGTTGAGATGGAGGTCACCAGGATTTTCTGGGTCCAGCATGATAATTAAAACAAAATGGTATTTAACATAATGAGAGTTAAAATTGAACAGAATTACATGTATTAGCGCAACTAACAAAACCGAGGAGAAAGTGGAAAATAGTGTTATTTTTTGGCAAAGTGACATGTAAGATGTAAGCCATTGGTGGTGCCAAGTGGAAAAAGACCAAGTGAGACGGGGTGACCTTTGAACCACATCAGTTACCCTACAGTGACCTGCAATTCAAAACCTTTTTTCCACTGTAATTTTCATGATTCTCTTTCTATTTGAGGGTTTCTTATTGCTATTTTCATTTTTTTTTGTCTTTCCAGAGTTAAGGGACATAAAAAAAAACAAACTTTTTACTTGCTGAAAAACTGGTAAAAAAGAAAAAGTTGGATGTTTTTTGAAAACATTCAATGATAATTGAAACAATACCACACTTTTCATGGTAAGGCTGGCCAAAGGAAATGCGGGAAGTTAGTCGCTCTTAACCAGAACAGCGTGTTCTCCAATAGTTCATTTTCTGTCCCCCGTTTTTTTTTTTTTAAGTTTCCACTAACAGAAACCGAGTTTATTCTGTAATGAGAGAGTCACTGGAAATGCATGAAATGCTATAAGTCAGGAGGACGAAGACGACATTTGGTCATTCTGATCAAATGAATTAAGATGATTAGAAAAACTGATTTGCTGAGTTTATTTTTCTGATCTAAACACTCCATGGGAGAGCCTTGAACTGTTAATTTAGGTCTGACTAGCATAATGACCTGTTGGCACAGTGGTTGGTGCTCCTGCCTCAGAGCTACACAGAGCCAGTCCATGCCCAGCCTTTGTGGAAGTTTTCTGTTCACGTTGCGGCTGAACAAGTCATGTTTGTTAGGTAATTTGACAGTTGTGGATGACTGAACCCTTTGATGGACTAATGTCCCATCCAGCCGTGTACCCAGTACTGCTGGGATAGGCAAAAGCTGCCTGATATGTTGAGCTGGATAAGCAGGTTAGATGATAGATGGATGGATTTTGCATACGGGTGCTAAACTACACACACGAGGACCTGTTTCGGTTTGTGAGCAATGATTACAACATTGTTGGTGGATGTTCAGATTGCAGATTAGAAAACATAAAGTGAACTTCAAGATGCCCTCTCACCAAGCCTCTCTGCAGGCCTGAGGACACTCAAAACCACTTATTCACTTTTGACGTTCTTGCCATATGGCTGGATCCACCCACGTTGTCTATAGCTTCCTCTGACGAGTCTTTTTGCATTTGTTTTCTAACTTCTTTTCTGTTGTAGGAGTGTCTGCACGGCAGGCCAAAACAAACAAGAAACTGATCAGATTATGTGCTTGCATGCCGCTGTTAGTAAGAGTGAGTTTGAATTTTGTCATTCATAGTCATTGTCCAACCCGCTATATCCTAACACAGAGTCACGGGGGTCTGCTGGAGCCAATCCCAGCCAGCACGGGGCGCAAGGCAGGAACAAACCCTGGGCAGGGCGCCAGCCCACCGCAGGGCACACACACACCAAGCACACACTAGGGACAGTTTTTTTTAGGACTGCCAATGCACCTAACCAGCATGTCTTTGGACTGTGTGAGGAAACCGGAGCACCCAGAGGAAACCCACGCAGACACGGGGAGAACATGCAAACTCCATGCAGGGAGGACCCGAGAAGTGAACCCCAGGTCTCCTTACTGCGAGGCAGCAGCGCTACCCACTGTTCCACCATGCCACCCGTCATTCATAGTGATTGAAGTTTTTCATGCTGAATGTATTTCATGTAAGAATGCTTTTATGAGGCCCCTTACAAATTTATTGTGCTGTAGCACTGCATTGGCAAATGGCATAATAGGACAACCTTTTATAAGAGCACAGATGAATTATACCTTCAATCTCTATCTCTCACATCTCACATTGCAGGCACAACCTTATGTTTTATCTTTTGTTCTGCCAAAATGTTAAAAAGAAATTAAATAATGATCACAATTCAAGGGTAGCAATGCAGTAGATTTTTCTCCAGCACTCCTAAGACATAACACAGTTGGTTCATTGGTAACCGTAAAATGGCCTGGTGTGGGCAAGTGTGCTGTGATTGAAGGAACCATCCAGAGCTGGTTCCAGTTTTATGCCCAGTGTCATAGGGTGGAGAAGAATGAAAACAACAGAACAGATTAGAGACACGTTCAGCTCAAGGTTGTAAAGCAGAGGGTGGTGAAGGTGGCACAGAATATTGCTGGCACTGAGGTGCCTTATCATCAGGACATACATACAAGACTCACTGCTTTAGAAAGACCAACAGGATAAGTGAAGATGTCAGCAATCCTGCATGTCTGCTTTTCTCGTTCCTTCCTTCAGGCATATATTACTGGATCATTGGCACTCATAGAGTCAATTCAGCGTTCATTTGTGGTAATAAATGCAAATACAAATCTACTATATTATAAAACACTAAGGTCTGTATGTCCATTCCCTCAGAGCAATCTGACTGGTCAGTTTGGCTTTGGTGACATGAAGAAAGAGGCAGTGCGAGTGTGAGATGCATGAGGAGAAGTATAGGTGTAGGAGGCATGCTGAGAGTCTCCTTTAAAGACAGAATGTATAAAACGGGACAGGATGTGAGAAAGGCACCTCGAAAATAATGACAGAGTCTGAGGAGCAGGCTTTATGGGAATGTGTTCAAGAGAGGGAACGCTGATGAAGAGATGTTCAGACACACGCAAATACAGAGGATTAACACTGAAAGTAAACATTGGGCAACAGATGGCAAATATTGTTAAATTACTCTGTGGTTTTGACTCGTACCATGACTAATTGTATATATCTACTCTCTATATATAAAATCCTAAACCTAAAAGTGCAATGATTTTATGTGACTTTTTTGTCATGCTTTAAATCCTACATACAGTATATAAGTTTGGCATCATTCTTTTCAGAATTTATCGAACTTTAATGTGATGTTGTTAGATTTTCAGATTGTTATTCCGTTTTTAGAAAATCGTGGTTTTTGTCAGTTAAAACGAATGGATTGTTTATTTAGTCTCTTATAAATACTCATCCAGCATAGTGGACCTCAGTTTAACAGGAATACTCCAATCGCTAAGAGAGTAAATATTTTATTCTCATTTCATGATTTTTACTCTGTTAAATAATAATGAATTTTTCTTTTACATACTTATAGAATTTCGTGATTTGGACTCCAATGAATAATAATTTTTCTTTTGTACATTTACAGATTTTACTAATATTCTGGCCGCAACTGGAGGTTGGGTGCCGAAGGAGCCAGTGGGGCTTGCCCACCTAGTTACATATAATTATTTGTATGTATATGTTACCTGCAACTGTGTACTTATTTATTTATGTATTGTATTTTTGTCAACTGTTCTGAAGAGACAGACAAGTATGAATTTCATTTTACTACGTGCACGTGTCAGTAAACTTGACTTTCCTTGACTTGATAGCCATATCTCTACTGTATACAGAGAATGGGATCTGAACAGAAAACAATATTAATGATGTATTTTCTTAACACAAAATGACATTTTGCTACTGATATTGGGTCTTATGGACTACCTGATCAACAGACATCAGTTTGTGAGGCTGATGGACTGTGTGTCAGAAATGTTGGTGTGTAACACTGGAGTACCTCAGGGATCTCTCTTGTCTCCCTTCCTGCTTACTCTCTGCACAACAGACTTCCAGTACAATGCCAGCCCTTTCCATTCCCAGATGACTCCTTCACCATAGGCTACATTAATAATGGAGATGAGTCAGAGTACAGGGAAAGGTTGTGGAGGATTTTGTCTTGTGGTGCAGGGAGAACCACCTGCAGCTCAACACCAGCAAGACAAAAGAGCTGGTGGTGGACATCTGGCATGTCAAGGAGCCTCTGAGACCAGTCACCATTCAGGGAGAGGACATGAAAGTGGTGCAGAGCTACAAGTACCTGGGGGTTCACATAAACAACAAACTGGACTGGTCTGACAACACAGTGATGCTGTACAAGAAGGGCCAGAGCAGACTGGATTTCATGAGGAGGCACACGTCTTTTCATATGTGCAGCAATCAGTTGGAAATGTTCTATCAGTCAAATAGTAGCCAGTGTGGTGTTCTATGCCACAGTCTCCTCAGGAAGCAACTGGAGCTCAAAAGATGCAGAATGCCATAACTAACATATCAGGAAAACCTGCTCCATCCAATCCAGGACACCTCAGAAGCTGTTGTGGAACAGAAGATGGTGGAAAAGTTGGATGCCAATATAAAAATACCCTCCATCCCCTCTAGGAGCACTTTTAGCCACAGGCTCATTCCTCCATGGTGTGCCTCTGCAGATCTTTTCTGCCCACAACTATCAGGCAATTCAGTGCTTCCTCCCAACATACTCCTCAACTTCATTTTGAAATATCTGCCAGATATACATTTATTTATTAATCGATTGATAGATTGGCTGTATTATCTGTACTGTGAGTCTGTACCCTTCTTTATTGTGTTTCTTCTGATGCATGCGAATCTAATCTAATCTATCCATCCATCCATTTTCCAACCCGCTGAATCCGAACACAGGGTCACGGGGGTCTGCTGGAGCCAATCCCAGCCAACACAGGGCACAAGGCAGGAACCAATCCTGGGCAGGGTGCCAACCCACCGCAGGACACACACAAACACACCCACACACCAAGCACACACTAGGGCCAATTTAGAATCGCCAATCCACCTAACCTGCATGTCTTTGGACTGTGGGAGGAAACCGGAGCGCCCGGAGGAAACCCACGCAGACACGGGGAGAACATGCAAACTCCACGCAGGGAGGACCCAGGAAGCGAACCCAGGTCCCCAGGTCTCCCAACTGCGAGGCAGCAGCGCTACCCACTGCGCCACCGTGCCGCCCTAATCTAATCTATTAGAAGATAAATAAATTGTAGTCTTATGTAGTTCCCTGTGGCCACACCAGCATTTATAAATGTAGATTTTAGTTTTTACTATAGAGATTTTTTCAAAGCTATGTTCAGTGGTACTCAGTGGGCAGGCTGAGGTAATTCAACATGCCTGATAAAGCATTCTGGAAACAGAAGTTAGCCACATTAACCAATGCAGCCCATGTCGTCACTTGTTCCCTGCAGTTTGCAGTTTTATTTGTTGCTGGACTAATGGTGTGAACACAAATCTAAATGTGTCAGTGCACAGTTCTCATTCAGCTGTGATCACCATAATTGAAAATACTTAGCATGTTTTGAGTGTTTTATTTGAAAACTTTTGCAACAATAATGGCATGCATTAATGGAGCCTTTCACATACCCTCCATAATAGACCATGTGAGTAAGGCATAAAAGACATAAATGAGGAAGCTGATACAAAGTTTAACCCCAGACCCCCACACTCTGGGGAGGGGCAGTGAGGCCAGAGCTTGCCTTACTAACATCAGGGGTGCAAGGCAGGAACCAAACCTGCATGGGGTGCCAGTCCATTGAAGACATACTATACACACACTCATCCATGGGGGTAAAAATTTAGAGTCACTGATTAATTGAGTGTGCATATCTTTGGGATGTGCAAGGAAGAAAGAGTTACCAGGATTTATCAACGTGCATTTCTCGATTCTATTTTGACATATCAAAACAGAAGGTGGAGTGGTGGCTCTGAGGTTAGGGATCTGCACTGGCAATCGGAAGGTTGCCGGTTCGAATCCCATAAATGCCAAAAGGGACTCTGCTCTGTTGGGCCCTTGAGCAAGGCCCTTAACCTGCAATTGCTGAGCGCTTTGAGTAGTGAGAAAAGCACTATATAAATGCAAAGAATTATTATTATATTGTGTATGTAAGCAGCAGCAGGCAGTTCTGCTGTCCAAGGAAAGGACGCTGCAATAGTTGATGGGTGCACAGCGCTTAAGGATGTAAGAGCAAAAGAACAAAAAGAAAATGGATAAATAACTTGCCCACTTATATGCTTCTATGTATACATGTAACTTGTATGCTTAAATGTTTGTTGTATATATACTTGTATGTTTATGTAACTTATTATTGAAATAAATAACACATTTAAGCAGTATTTGGAGTAAACACAAACAGTAACAATATTTGGAGTAAACACAAACAGCCTTCATTGGGAGTTAGTTTACTTTGCTGTATGTATCAAGAACTTTTACTTTAACTTTTGCTCTCAAGGTTGCTCTAAACCAACAAACATATACTTGCCTTTGTGACAACGATAAATAAATACCAAAATACGTAAAGTTTGCAGAGCAATGGAGATGGAGGAAATTTAATATGAAAATGAATGCAGTATCATGGTTATAAACACAAACATCTGCATCAGCCTTACAATCTGTGCCCCTCAGCGGGTTGTCCGAATTGGAGTTTCTAGTGTGCGTTTATTACTATCTCCATATTCACTGCATTCATTTCTGCATTTGGTGTATTTTATGCTATACACTGTTTGGGAATATATTCAAACTGTTTGGAAATAGATTCCAATTTGCAAAATCTAAAGCCATACATAGATATAAGGACATTATAGTTTAAATTGTAATGATTCATGGTTTACACTATGACAGGAAGTGAAATGTTATATGTTGCTACTCATGCCAACAAAGATGAATTTAAATGAAAGAGAATGCAAATTCCTGCGGTTCTCTTGTATAAATGATTTTGTTGCTACTTGAGGCAAGTTAAATCCGTAGAGTGAGTGATGGCATTCATAGGAGAAAAGTGGTTTGAATGCTGTGGCTGGTCATGTTGTATCTTATTTATTTTGCAGTTTACATTCACATTAATGGCTCTATATAAATAAAATGCATTATTATTATTATTATTTCATTGCATATCAAGATGTACATGTGTAGATAACAGTCACTCAGAATATGTTAGGAGATAGTCAAGCACAACGTCTTCGAATCTGTTTCAGTAATCATGCTGCAGAAGTACCTGTCACGTACTGTAGGCCTTGTGCAGTCTTCACATTTGACCCACGCAGAGTTTGTGGCTTGTGCATAAAAACATAAAAGAGAGAGCAATACAACATACAGAAGAGGTCTCAAACACAGTTCCTGAAGGTCAATATGGCTGCAGGTTTTCATTCACGTAGTCCATTACTGGTGCTAATAGAACATACTTTGCTGCTATGATTTTTATTAACTTTTATTAACTTACTTTTTCAGGTTTACAAGCCTACAAAGCTTATGTTTTTTCCTGAGTGCCATGATTTTGGTTTAATGACTCTCTGGTCTTTTCTTATGTATTTTCTAAGTCCTTCTTCCCCTCTAAGGGTTTTGTTACCTCGAGAGTCTAAGTCTTGAATTACAGTAATTTCAGTTTTGGATTCATTTTAGGAGTTATTTTTTGAGTTTTGTTGCACCACCTTTTTCTGATGGGCACCATCCTTTTATAATATTGTGTTTTTAACTCTGCTAGTGCTGTTGCTTTCACTGGACGGGCTGGAGGTCATGACATGTGATGCCATTATTGCAGCAGTATAAAGATTAGAATTGAACACTTCCTTATTGTCCAAGAGTCTGGAGACAACAAAAGTGTAAGTGATGTGTTTAGACTTAGGGCTTGAAATTATTTTATGCTCTTGCTTTTTGATTTGCGTATTGGACTTTATTCATTTTCATAGTTACACTTTGGTAATAACTCTCGCTAGTTTATTAAACCTTGATTTTGTGAATTTTCTATGTCCTAGTCCACATTATAATCTCTTTTACAGCTTTTTCCAGCCAAGCAGAAGACTGAGCTACTCCAGGTCAATTTAGATCAGTGAGTCTGGAACT
This sequence comes from Erpetoichthys calabaricus, assembly GCF_900747795.2. Lineage (NCBI taxonomy): Eukaryota > Metazoa > Chordata > Cladistia > Polypteriformes > Polypteridae > Erpetoichthys > Erpetoichthys calabaricus. The sequence goes on along the minus strand of NC_041404.2, from coordinate 66,480,600 downwards.
AGACTACAATGCCTTTAAGTTTTCCTTGTGTCACACACGCATGTTTAGGGGACAACTAAACGGCCTGAATAGATGTAATTCCATGCCAGAACAGGGGGTGGCAAAATGTACTAATTCTCTCTCTCAATCCCTTGCAGACCATTCTCGGAAAATCCTGCCCAGTTCTGGGACAGCCAACGATGTCACTTCCAGTTCAGATCCTGACGACTACACCACTCTCACAAAAATGACCAAAAGACATTGGGAAGGTTTGGGGCAGACACCCATATAATTTTTGCAGACTGCAAAATTGATTAATAAGAACAGACATGTTCACACGAAGGAGTCCAAAACAGAACTGATTAACTGGAAGCAAGATGGCTGCTTTAGAGGCCAGTAGAGGAAGTGATGTCATCAGGACCAGAACCCGGAAGTGACGTCATTGGCTGCCCCAGAACCGGGCAGGATTTCCCGAGTATGGTCTGCAAGGGATTGAGAGAGAGAATTAGCAAACTTTGCCAACCCCTTGTCCGGCGTGGAATGTCATCTATTCAGGCCCTTTAGCTGTCCCCTAAACACGCGTGTGAGACACTTGCAACCAATTTTGCAATTAGAAGCCAAGTCTTGCTGTTATGATACACACTTCCCAATTTAATTATATAGCCTGGCAATGTGCTCACTTTGACATGTCACACATTTCTAATAAAAATTTTCTAAGAACATCATTCTGATGCTTTGATGTGGAGCAGGTCAGTACGTTCTGTTAGCTGGCAGCTGGTTATAGAAAAATTAAGCAATTTAGGTTTCAGAATCTTTGTAGTGAGAATCAATTAAGATCAAGGCAACATAATGTGTTTCATTAGCTTCAGAAATTGGATACAAATTAAGAAAGTGTAGAAGAAGAATGTTCTCCTCAGCACCATGTATTTTGTGTGTTTAGTAAATTAGAATTTTTATAATAACTATTTTGTAACTTGCCAGTGAGAGACGCTTTGGCTTATGAACTAACAAAAATATATTATTCCAGGGTTCAGGAGAAATAGTGTCCACATGAATAAAATGTAAGCTGTTTCTTGTTTTTCCCTTTCTCAGAGTGAATGTTTCAGGGACAAGGTCACAAGGCTGCAGAACTGCACATGTAGTTTATGCAAAGGCGTCTCTCCTATGCTTAGCTTCCAAAACACAGATAATGCTTAGCTCAACAGACATATTGTTTAACTTTACTGTTTTGATAAGGATGTTCTTTCTGTCTTATTAATCATGAGATGCTGAAGTATAAAAAACCCCTCCTGGCTTTTGATCAGGGTTCAATTGAGCTTTGCGGCAATAAGTTATACTCTTTTGAATCTCTACTTACTGCGACTCCGAATGAATAAATAAAATGAATTGAGAAAATATTATCTGTCTGCTTTCCAGTGTGCCTTTTTCGTCCACAAAAGTGATCCTCTAGGAACGTAGTTCGTTCTTATTGTTTTAAGCAGAAGATTTAACATGAAAAGCAAACTCCTTTTTTTATCCCCAACACCTGAATTATATATAAGTAGAATTTCCCCTCATTTCTCATAGTTCCTAATTCCCATTTTCTAACATGACCTTTATGCTCAGCCCTCAGAAGCAAGTTAGGGAGTGGGTCAAATAGCCTCCTCCAGCTTCTGTGTTATCTGCCTGCCATTGAAAACATTAACGTTTTGGCATCATTCACATTATTCACTCATTCACTTCAACAATAGCTGCTGATTAAAATTGTAAATTCACAAACTACACTCTTGATCCAGCCCTGAACTTTGAGCATATTTCCGATAATGAAATTGGGCTGAAGTATGAATGGTATACTGGCCCTTTGTGGTGTCACTCAGCCAGCCCATAATACACCTTCACTCACGCTTTGGTTATATCATCATTGCACAAAAGGAAATAATCGACTACAAATTGGCTGGCTGAGAATAGAAGAACTCAAGCAATTGTCAATGTTATTAAAACAAGGCTTTAAATACAAGAGGCAGTATATGAAAATGCAGTGGAAAAAATGTCAGAAACTTAAGCAGTCCTACATGCCAAAGTCTCACAACAAGATACTTAGTCATTATGATCTAAACACATACCACTGTTCTCTGAAACATTTCACTCAAGCCAAAATTTTTAATAACAAAAATGTTTTGCCTCCAGTCAAAACAGTTTTAATGTTAGTAACATGGAAATGTAACTTGTTTGCTCTGATTTGCCTAAATATCTGTATGGCAGGCCTTTGTCATTATGTTTTGCATTATTTGCTCAATTCATACTACAGCACCCTCCCTTATGGTTTCCACCACATCTTAGGCAGAGGTTTTGGCTGAATGAGGATTAACCTCAGAGGCTGTCAATGTTTTCAAACAATTTGTACATGTGAAGCTAAACAGGAGAAGGTGAGGCAACATGGATGAAAAATACAAATAAAAGGATGCTAAGTAGCTGAAGAAAATGTGATTAAAATTAGGCCAAATGAAAAAACCGCCAAGAAAAAAATAAATGAAAGACTTATATTTCAAGTCAAAACATCAGAACTATGAGACAAGAAATAATAAAAAAATCAAACAACAACATACAAATGCTCTCTTAGTTATGAGGTAAAGTCAGCGTCCTGTCTGAATGCAAAATACAAAACAAAATTATTATATATTCAAGTTAACCTAATTTCAGTTTTTCCTTTACTTCTGTTTTCACCTTTCACATTTTGGTTTTTGGCTGGGTGGCAGCCATAAACATTGCAAACAACAGGCATTAGAGATGATACCACAGCTGTTACTCGGGAATATTAAATATAATTACATGCGCAAGGAGAATTGTGCACACGCCTAAATAATAAGCTGTTCCACGTGAGGGAATGTCAAGTTGTGACATGACTTGCCTTGTCTTGGTTCTTGCCTGCTTTACCATCCCGTCAGTTACATGAAAGTTGAGCCACAGACTCGGAAGTGTACTGCTGTGGGTCGCTTTCTGGGGTTTTCCCAGCAAAAATCGGTCAATCTTTGCCTTAATAAACAGTTTAGAATGGCATATTATAGAAAGGAAAACATCTAGTGGTTAGGAGACTTTATCCAACATTTATTCCGAGAAACAAAGCTCTGTTTTCTGCTTTTGGCCATGTGGCTTAAAGTTAGCTGGAAAATGAACTCTGGAACTTTTCTTTCCATTTTGTTTTACCTTGTTCTTCCATGTCATTGACATTGGAGAGACACATGTTCCAGACCAGCACCTAACCTCCAATGATGGGATTAATTATTGAGTACAGGTCTACCTCTGCTGATCCCACGGCATTATAAGCAGTCCTGACTCTTAAAACAGAAGGTCAATTATTCCTAATACACTCCAGACATAATAAAAGGATGGCCTATTCATGGCCGGCCTCTAAGTGGGCTTTGGGATAGAGGACTCCTGACCATCTGCTTATATATGTTGTAACCTGGACCAGTCCAGCTGGTCTCAATTAGGCTTTCTCAGGACTCTCCTAGTACTGCCCAGCAGGAGTGATAAGACCCTCATCCTCCAAACTACCAACAGCAGGGAGTGGAGAAGAAAAACAAAGTGCAGAATCGACAATCATCGTATTGTGTGAACTATGGTGCAGCATAGAGTCTGGAGATGTTAAGTGTCTTTGGAAAGAGGATGTTATTAGCAAGTTGAAAAGGCAAATAATAGAGCATGAAGTAAATATAATAGCAGGACAGAGAAAAGAGGAACAGAGAGGGCATATAGTGCCCAGGTGAAGTAGCCTCTGGGAAAAGAGAGCTTGGGATCAGCTGTAAGTCAGTGACAACGGTGCAGAACAATGATAACAGTATAGACAAGACAGACAGAAGGCACATAGTGGTGGTGCTAGAATATTTGCTCTGATATATCTTTATTAAGATAAATGACATGATGTGGGTTCTAGAACATTTTAATGTAAGATTATTTGTGGCTGAAGGGCTTGTTTTTTAACATTACTTTGCCATAATATTCCCTGCAAATGCATCCCTGATGTCCTCTAGCCTTTGCAAGCTTCAGCTTCCTTAGATGGTTAGGGTCCGAGAATTGGTGGACTATGTCTGTAGATCTATGTGGTGCAATATGATTAACTGCCTCCAGATTCTACTAAGTTTGCATTAGCACCATCCTTGCTCACCACTTAGAAAGACAAACACTGAGGGATATTTTTCAACTTTGCCATTGTGAATTTTACACTTTCTAGTAATCCACTGTGAGAGTATACTGTGTGTAATCTACAGTAGTTACTACTGCATCTTCCTGGCACACACACATAGGAATGCAGACAATTTAAAAAGAATTTAAGCTAAAAGCTTGCGCTCACTGAAAGATCATTCCATAATTAAAGGGTGTAACAAAAGACGCTTCAAACTAATTGCATTTTATTAATTTACAACTTGTATAGTAAAGCCTATGCTTTACTCATTTTTCCTGATATACTGATTTGTTAAAGACATGGTGTAGGTGAAGTATGGCTAGCAGTTTTTTACGTAAGGCTTAAACCATATCACGCCATTCTCTAGAGCCACCACTGGTGCCGCATATTCACAACCTTCCATGGAGGAACAAATCATGGGTCTTTCCTTAAGTAAGATAAGACTGGGTTCTAGTCTTGGCTCACCACTATGGGCAGCTTCCATGATGTCCCTGTGCCAGTGGAAGTTTTTTCTGGGTGATATGGTTTTTCCCTCCACATCTACCAGATGTGTTGCATTAATTAATGACTTTGACATTCTTGGTTTGTGGATCTGTGTCCTATAATGTTTCTCAACATATGGTTGATGCTGCCAAGACAGGCTGTCGATTCCAGCAAAACTAAAATGTAAAATCAGGTTTAGATAATGGATGGATAAAATGATGGATGGGTTCACTGTCCAGAAAATACCACCACCTCCTTAATCCATGTAAAGCACTCCATCCAAAACTCACACATGTTCTCCAAGTCCCAGTTCCATTGGTTGCTCCACTTCTCCAGCTCTTAACCCTTGACCCTTATTTCTTCTCAATCTACACTCATTGAAGGCTTGTAAACACTCCTCCCTGCAGGGAGACATCCATGGTTCATGTACTATGTATATGATGTAATGGACAGCCGGGTCCCATGCCCGGCAGGGACGCCCCTGCTGCATCTGTTCCGGGGGAGCAGCCATGGACAGTTCAATACCTCCTCCGGGACGCTTGGTGGCAGCCTCCCTGGCAGACGATGATTCCCCAACCCGTCGCATGGCTCCATGGGAGATGGAGTCCTCCACATGCCTGGTTGGGGGCTCGGATGGCCGCTAGGGGGAGCTGCATGGAGTCAGCAGCCTGGCTGGTCATATCTTCAGCCCCACCCAGAAGTGCAATTGGGACCAGGTGGTCAAGCACCTGGAACGCTTCCGGGTGGGATATAAAAAGGGCCAGCCACCACCACTCAAGAGAGCCAGAGTCGGGAGGAGGAGGACTAAGCCTGAGGAGGAGTGGTGGTGCCAGAAGGATTGTTGTTGAGATTGTGAGTGTTTTTGGGACTGTGTTGGGCCGGTGGGACACGGGGAAGGCGTGCCCCACGGCTGAAGAAAAATAAAAATGTGTTTTATTTAAGTACGTGCCTCTGCCTCAGTCTGTGCCGGGTCGGGCGCTATATAGCGCCTTTTACAATGTTAGAATCATGTCATCCCATAACTCTTCAAATATCCACACAATGCTTTATCCAAATGGCCTTTGAAGTCTCATGTTTGGCTTTTTCAAATTAAAGGTCACAAATTTCCAAATCAGGACACTACAAACAGTTAAGGCTGGCCACACTAGAGGTGCAGTCAACTTTCTCACTGGAGCTAAGCCTTTGTAAGTGTGTCTACAAAGATGCTCTCATTCACATCTGCACATAAAAATTTAGGACTCATCCCAAATATGCTGTTAAACTCCAGATGCTGAGTAAGCCTAATGATGCAACCCTGCACACAAGGTGTAACTGCTCCCTTACTACAGACAGATCCTGGGTATACATGTCTGGTGAAACGATTCCCTTCGCACCTTTGTAATTGGCACTCAATTTCAATCCTTGGTCAGGTCTCTTCCGAGAGTCAGTTTGAAGAATGCCAATCTACATATCAAATGAAACTCTGAACCAATAAATAAACCAAGCTGGAAAAAAGAGGTGAGCAAAGCACAGCAGGAAGGCAAAGATCATTTGTCATTCAATTATTACATCCACTTAAACAGATGAGAGTTGCAGGAACCTGAAATTTATCCTGGTGGCACCAGGTGCAAGGTAGAAACTAACCTTGGATAGGACACCAGTCCACCACAAGGGATATTCATTCAAAGATCCTTACTCACTAATGTGGGAACAACCTAGACTAGAAAGGCACAAAGGAGCATGGAATAAACGAGAATATCATTTGGAAATATAGAATAAGTGTAAGCAGGGTGAGCCAAAACAGAGAAATGCCAGACACAAATAGTAATTTGGCATAACAGAAATGTGATCATTCCTGAACATGGATAGTTTGTGCAACACATTCCACAAAACAATGGAAACACGTTTACTACAATGAAACAGCAAACAACATACAACAAGAAAGAGATCAAAGCATTACAGGCGTCAAGTCTGACATCTTCCGGGATACAACATAGATTGTTAATGGGAAAGGTTATTAAACAACAGAAAGAAACATATAATTCCAGAGAAAAGCATCAGATGTTAAAAATGATATCAGAACAATCTAGCCATCTAATGTATGAGCCTGCTCTTTCCAATGAATGTCTTGGAATGCTGGACCATAACTAGACAGTATTGGACCCTTTGCAGGGGCCACCAGAGAGAAGATATGTTACCAGGAGAAGACTTCAGCTCCATAATTATTCTCAGTTGGGTGACAGGCCATTAATGACCCTAGAGGACTTCATCAAGCGTATGGGGATAAAATCTGTTACAAGTACTGGTAACAAACAGATCTGAAAACGTGAGGCAGACACCTGGAGGTTATGCTAACTTGGTCAGTGAGTTTAAAGTTAGCATTCAGTGTCATCCAGCTATCCATTTTTCTGGCCTGCTTAATGCAATTTAAGGTCACAGTGGGTCAGAATACCAAATCAACAAAAACAGGCAAAGTCAGAGCAAGTTTCAGTCAAAAAAGTTGAAGCACAGGCTCTGGCAACTGCAAAAGCGAACAAAAGCTAAAGGGTATTCTGGAAGAGGTGGAATAAATTAGGCCGAAAAAGGTCAAAACAGACTGGGAAATGGACCAGAATATAAGAGCAGAAAACTTTGTTGAAAACAAGCAGCTGCCACAGCCCAAAAAATCTATAAATCAAAAGCACCAAACCCAAATACATTAAACAGAAATTATATTGAAAAAAAAAAGAATTCCAGGACTATCACACTAGCATCTTAAATAGTGGCATGTAATGATGTCACATATTGAATGTCTGGCAGTCACAGGGTAAAAAGGTGGGTGGTATTATTGTCAATAATGTGGCTGCAAACATGCTAAAACACAGAAAGTAGCAGAATCCCAGATCAAAAAAGATGACGCAGTGTGTCACAAATGTCACGATATGGCTGGCAACATTAATTTTTTTTGTCTGTTCTTTATGTCCTACCAAAGAGAGGGGAGGTAAAATTTTACTGACTAAACTAATCAGCTCCAAATGAGAGACAAGAATCAAAGTCAGGGACAGAGAAAGAGGTCAATCTAAACTAAACTCTTGAGAAGCAAAAATGGTAACTAGGATGTTTTTTAGAAGGAGAGACAAGAACCTCCAGTTGACCTTTTATTCTATTGTGTTAATTATTTGCAGGTTACAACCTAGGAGGCCACGCCCCTAGAAAAGCAGGAAGCAACTCTAAAGACAGTTACACGAAATGACAGCCAAGAAATTAGAAAAAAACGTAATCAGTAATGACACTTTGGTCTTTTACATTTTTTTTGGAATACAGTGGAACCTCGGTTTGCGAGTAACTTGGTTTATGAGTGTTTTGCAAGACGAACAAAATTTTTTAATAAATTTTGACTTGATAAACGAGCGACTTCTTGCAGTACGAGTAGTAGGTATATGCTTTGTCTGCTGAGCGTCATGTGATCACAACTGAGCTGATGGTTCTTCTCTCTCTCGCTGTGGGATTGTGGGCAATCGTCTCCTATTCTCCGTCGGAGTCTACGTGCCTCACTCATATAGTCAACATCCATACGAGTGTATACTGTTTACTACAGCATTAGCATTGTGACTGTGTGTGCGCGCGCGTGTGTGTATGTGCTCGCTCGCTCGCGTGTGTGTGTATGTGTGTGTGCATGTGCGTGCTCGTGTGTGTGTGCTCACGCGCGCGTGTGTGCTATGACGTGCGAGTCCCCGTCTTGCACACTAAAACACGAAGCTGAATCTCAGTACTTTAGCAACACCAGCTTTATTCAGCTTGAAACAGCAACAGCGCGGTTATTTATACACAGACACAGCAGTCAGACAGGGCCCTGCACATTTATAATGTTCCTTGTTCCTTGTATCACCCATTGACGGCAGGCGCTTATAGCATGTCCACGATCTTTTCAGATTCGCTTTTACGGCGAACTGCTACAGCGCTGGGAGACTGCGATTGCTTTGGGACGCTCTTCTGCGTGTCGTCCTGTTGGGTGCAATCCCACAAGACTCTAGAAACTCACTCACACCAGCCGTGATTCTTTTCAAAGGTAAAGTGCAGGTTAATTTGTTTTATGTATTTTTACTTTATATTTTGTATTAATCATTTTTATATGAATAGTTTTGGGTTGTGGAACAAATCATCTGAGTTTCCATTATTTCTTATGGGGAAATTCACTTTGATATACGAGTGCTTTGGACTACGAGCACGTTTCCAGAACAAATTATGCTCGCAAACCGAGGTTCCACTGTATTGTTTTTAAGGCTTCAAAGACCAAGGAATCCATTGGTTAGATTTATTTTTTGTTTGAAAGCGTTTGTAACAGTACTGAAAATTAGATTCTCCTGTAAAGTTTTCTTATGGGCACCACCATTTTTTGTTGATGAATGCTATGCAGTTTCTAGGTAAGATGACAAGGAGTGTGCGACACGTGATGTCAGCAATGTGACACATCAGCGTGTGCACTCTCTGATTGTCTGAGATGTCAGATTCCTCTGAAGAAAAACCTTTAGTAATAATTCTTACTAGCTTATTCCAATTACGGATATGTCTTCTGTTTCTTGACTTCATTTAACATCTGTTCTATTTGGTTCTGATTACATATCCCCTTTTGGTTACGAGATCCTGATGTTTATCCTGCCTTTGATCTTTAATTCATGTCCTGAGCTTTGTTGATTTATTTCACATATTCACAATTTTGACCTTTGGCTGATTATTTTGACCTTATGATTTCCTCCTGATTCCCTTTTTATTTAAAACTGCTACTACCCAGTAGAGGCAGTACAACAAATATAATGGTACACATATTACCACAGGATAAATTTAAACTAGAAAATAAGTGTAACATTTTAATCATAAAGGACATTAAGAATGACTCATTGAATGAATAATTAAATGTTGTTGTATGCTAATTTTGGGAGGCTACACTCAAAGCAAGAATAAACAGTCTCTAGAGATGGTCAAGTAATTGCTGTTGTCACAAAATGGTAATTAGGAAATGTGCCTGAATGCATGATTGGCAAATGTCTGGGCAAAAAGTAAAAGTATTGGTCAAAACACACTATGGGATATTTGCGAGGCTATTCAGAAAGCCTCACAAACTTTTATATAATTCGTCAATCCACTTTCTCATGCACGTATTTACTTTAGGACCATGGTGCATTACAGCCTATTACAAGAACAACAAACACAATGCAGGAAGTCACCTTGGATAGCTCACAAATTATTGCAGAGGGCCACACATAAGAATGCCTATGCCATAACACATAAATGTTTAGCTGTAATTTGGGATTCCAAGCTCCCCAAACTGTTATGAACTCTACAGCAGTAACTTCAAAAACAAGTTTTACTGCCAAACAGTACAAGCACCCTGAAGGCCAAAGTTTGTACTTTTTGCAGTAGACTTCTCATCATACACACTTAAATTATCTGTAACTTATGAAACTTTGCACCTGATGTTGGTTAAGATATTCTCAAGCATAACATGCAGTATCAGTGAACTCGACTACAGTTAAATGGATGATTATGAAATGTGAACTTGAACTGAAGTGCTCATTCCCACCATCTAGATGAGAAATGCCAGCAACATGCTAATACATATTAAGAGAAAGAAATATTCATTAAGCTATCAAACGTTACTTTACATGCCACCTTACAAAAGAAAAAACAAAACAAAACAAGAAGATAAAGATAAATGAGAAAGGAACAGAGAGCAGTAGAGAAGAGAATAAAGGTAAGTAAAGAAGAGGTTGAGGACAGAAATACAGACAGAATAACAGAGTAATGGAGAAAGCAGAACAATAAAGAAACTAGAGCATTGCAGAATGATGTATAGTATATGAAAGTGATATGGAAGATGTGAAATGCTGCACAGGCAAGTAGTTACAGTCAATCAGAATCTTCCACTACAAAGGTAATGAAAGACTGTAGCAATAAAAAACAAAACACCTTGTCTGCAGAGTCTGCTATACAAATGGATGTACTGTCCTTCTGTGTCACCACAGCAGGCATATTCCCGAGCTTCCCAGCGCTGTGACATTCCAGCTCAGAACTCTCAAAAATCTTTCTGACAGGTCTGGCGATATCCTCCAAGTTCCTGTTATTTGTTTAGCAGTTGCTGGGATTTTGCCAGTAAGAAATAGAAACCAGAATGCTGCTTTCAGGAACATGGATGGCGTGGGTAAAATTCAAAAGTGCTCTTCCTGTTTTTCTTCATGTCATTGCTGTTTATTTTAAATAAAAAAATGGTGTTTTGTTTTGTCAAAAAACAAAAAATAAATTCTATTTTGGGCTTTATCTATTTAATAGAGTGGTTTGGAATTTTTATACAATCTGCGATGCAATTTAAAGAATATGGACAGTGAAATGTTTTTCCAAAAATATTCCCTTAAGACTTGATGAAAGAAGAGTACTAAGGTCTATTTAGATTATTACACCATTTCAAATCCATCCATTCATTATAAAAGCTACATGGGTGGGACATCTTCTATCTCAGCAATGTTAGACTCAAGGTGGGAACCAACCTACAAAAGAGACACAAGCACACAAACTTGGCACTCATTCATGAAGGGACAATTTAGAATCACCAGATAAACTATCTTGCACATCTTTGGGAGTAGGAGAAAAGCAAGCACTGGCAGTGGGAGAAGGTGCAAACTCCACAGAAATAGTGACTAGGCTGACAATCAAGTCTGAGGCCTACTGATAATATCATTAACAAAATGGAGGGCATTTCATACAGGCAGAAGGACGTGAGGCTCTTCAGTCCTAAAGAGAGTGGACTATGAGGAAACCCAGTCCAGGTTCTCAATATTAAACAATAAACTTCTGCACTTCACTTTTGCTCGGCTCATTCAGATGAGAGTCACAGTTGAACTGGACAGACCAAAAACCTTTATCCTCAACATCTTCTTCCAGTTCCTTCTGCGGGATTCCGAGATGCTCCAAGGCCAATTGGGGCCCCTTTCAGTATGTCGTGTGCCTACCCCAGGTCTTCTAGAAGTGGGCTGTATCTCTCCATCTAGCAAAATTCTGTCAGTTAAATAAAGAATCACATACTTGAGAAAGGCACTGTGGATTTCAATGTAATTCATTTTCGTTAAAAACACTTCAAACTAAAAAATTGATATAACCAATTCATTTCTTAGCCTTTGAAACTAAAAATAGTATTTCAAAAAATGTAAAGAAGAGACAGAAAAAATAAATGATGTCAGTCAAATCATGTCACATTACTGCACCACCATTTTGAATGTGGGATGTCATCATTTTATTCGATTTTGGATGTTTGGGGTCATACTGTTGATAGCGATATTATCCCACTATTATCATGTGACTGTCAGGCATTTAATATGTACCATCATTATACACCACTATTTAAGATGGCAGTGTGCCAGTCCTGGAACCCGAATATTTGGATTTGTCAGCAAAAGTGTGTGTGCCACATAATTATGGAACAAAATATCAAGTCATGTACAGTTAGGTCCATAAATATTTGGACAGAGACAACTTTTTTCTAATTTTGGTTCTGTACATTACCACAATGAATTTTAAATGAAACAACTCAGATGCAGTTGAAGTGCAGACTTTCAGCTTTAATTCAGTGGGGTGAACAAAACGATTGCATAAAAATGTGAGGCTACTAAAGCATTTTTTTAACACAATCCCTTCATTTCAGGTGCTCAAAAGTAATTGGACAATTGACTCAAAGGCTATTTCATGGGCAGGTGTGGGCAAGTCCGTCGTTATGTCATTATCAATTAAGCAGATAAAAGGCCTGGAGTTGATTTGAGGTGTGGAGCTTGCATGTGGAAGATTTTGCTGTGAACAGACAACATGCGGTCAAAGGAGCTCTCCACGCAGGTGAAAGAAGCCATCCTTAAGCTGCAAAAACAGAAAAAACCCATCTGAGAAATTGCTACAATATTACGAGTGGCAAAATCTACAGTTTGGTACATCCTGAGAAAGAAAGCAAGCACTGGTGAACTCAGCAATGCAAAAAGACCTGGATGTCCACAGAAGACAACAGTGGTGGATGATCGCAGAATCATTTCCATGGCGAAGAGAAACCCCTTCACAACAGCCAACCAAGTGAACAACACTCTCCAGGGGGTAGGCGTATCGATATCCAAGTCTACCATAAAGAGAAGACTGCATGAAAGTAAATACAGAGGGTGCAGGGCAAGGTGAAAGCCACTCATAAGCCTCAAGAATAGAAAGGCTAGATTGGACTTTGCTAAAGAACATCTAAAAAAAGCCAGCACAGTTCTGGAAAAAAATTCTTTGTACAGATGAAACCAAGATCAACCTCTACCAGAATGGTGGCAAGAAAAAAGTATGGAGAAGGTGTGGAACAGCTCATTATCCAAAGCATACCACATCATCTGTAAAACACGGTGGAGGCAGTGTGATGGCTTGGGCGTGCATGGCTGCCTGTGGCACTGGGACACTAGTGTTTATTGATGATGTGACACAGGACAGAAGCAGACGAATGAATTCTGAGGTGTTCAGACACATACTGTCTGCTCAAATCCAGCTAAATGCAGTCAAATTGATTCATGATACAGATGGACAATGACCCCAAACATATAGCCAAAGCAACCCAGGAATTTATTAAAGCAAAGAAGTGGAAAATTCTTGAATGGCCAAGTCAGTCACCTGATCTTAACCCAATTGAGCATGCATTTCACTTGTTGAAGACTAAACTTCAGACAGAAAGGCCCACAAACAAACAGCAACTGAAAGCCGCTGCAGTAAAGGCCTGGCAGAGCATTAAAAAGGAGAAAACCCAACGTCTGGTGATGTCCATGAGTTCAAGACTTCAGGCTGTCATTGCCAGCAAAGGGTTTTCAACCAAGTATTAGAAATGAACATTTTATTTCCAGTTATTTAATTTGTCCAATTACTTTTGAGCCCCTGAAATGAAGGGATTGTGTTAAAAAAATGCTTTAGTTGCCTCACATTTTTATGCAATCGTTTTGTTCACCCCACTGAATTAAAGCTGAAAGTCTGCACTTCAACTGCATCTGAGTTGTTTCATTTAAAATTCATTGTGGTAATGTACAGAACCAAAATTAGAAAAAAGTTGTCTCTGTCCAAATATTTATGGACCTAACTGTAAGAGTAGAAACGTATTACTTTTTTGAAGATATTGGGATCATTT